>NC_056747.1:787890969-787914629 GCF_019279795.1 Protopterus annectens
TTCTCCTCTGGTTGATAAAAAATATATCTCACCTGTATATAAAACTAAAGTGACTAAAAACATTTACATCGCTTGCATCTTGCTATCTATAGTCATAATCAAGAGCTTCTAGCTTCTCAGTTTTTGAATTATCTTTTTTTTTCATTTTCTTCCCACATATTTTTAACTGCCATAACAGAACCCTTTTTAATTCATACACCTATGTACTTAATTTTATCATGCTTCCATAAATATGGCTATTACTGAACCAATTCACGTGTGGGTACAGAGTTTGCCCAGTAGTCTTTGTTTTATTTTTATTTACTTTATATCCCAAAAAGACTTGAAGCTGTTACAAAATGTTCCACAACTCTAGAAATCCCATTCTGGATTTATCACGTACACAATAATATCATCTGTAAACAAAACTAACTTTTCTTGATTACCATACTAATTTTGTCCTTGAATTTATAAATCCCTTATTTTCTTTACTAATAGTTCTAGATATAAGGCAAATAAACAAAAAGGAAAGAAGACATATGGTAACAATTTGAAATGGCGGGAACCACTAGAGCAAGTCCCAAAATATAGAGACCGAGTGGCCAAAAGAATGGACTTACATATATTAAGTCTGAGATGCTATTTATCAGAATATTCCCTTTTCTGTGAGGTATGGCAATCTTGGAGTTGGTATATATAATTTCAGGGTGTGTCGGAGGCTTGTCCCTCTGGAAAAAAAAGTTTAAAGGAGAAGAGAGATTTTTGAGATTCATTATTCTCCTGTACTCTCTCATCTCTTTCTTTTTTTTGAGGGGGGGGCAAATTCTGAGTGCTGACATTTCAATAGAGAGCTGGACATCCATATGTGGTTCTTCTGTTCAATTCCAGCTTGTCAGAGAGAAACTCTCACATTAATTCTTACCCTTACCACTTCATATATCTTCCTTATTAACCATATTATTATATCAGAGAACACAAATGCTGTCATTGCCCGAGTTATAATATCCTAGCTGACACCAATAAATACTTTATCTGCATCAAGATTCACCAAAAGTATTAGTGTTTTCTTACACTCTACCTCCATCTGGATCATCATCATGTTTCTTTTAATATTGTCAAATGTTTGCCTGTTCTCCATAAAACCACACTGATCTACATCTATCACTTCTGGGGACACCTTTGCCAGTGTCATCAGCTTGAGTATTACAGACAAATACTTTATAATCATGCATTAAATTCAGAATTGGTCTACAAGAATCTAGGTCTGAATGGTCTTTACCCTCCTTGAGTTTCTGTATTATTTTGTTAAAATGCTTACATACTCAGGGGGCAGAGCCTGAGAGGTGCAAGAGGAAAAAAATCTACTAAGTAGTCAGCGTAACTCTCAGTCTTCCATCATGAACATCTAGAATACTGTCTTTTCTCGTGAAATAAATGGGCAAAATGCTGAATACTTACTAACAGCATTAACAAGGAAGCTCATGCCATGGTTGTAATGTGTTAATTTATACTTGCAAGAAAGTTACTTTAATAAACTAACAAAATATTTGTTTGAAACAATATTAACAATTAATCTGTGACACCCCCTTTCAATGTGGAACAGTGTAAACCATGTAGTTTTTAAGATTCGGAATAAGGAATGTTTATCTTCATGAAGTACACTTGAGAGGTATGGTAGATTGAGAATGACTCATATATACAAAAGCGGCATAGACTCTGGAGCTAGAAAATGACTCATATATACAAAAGCGGCATAGACTCTGGAGCTAGAGTTCTTGAATGGAAAAGACTTGCTTCTTTTCTGGATTTGCTCCTTACGAGAAGCTCCTGGTGGTATGAGGATACTCCTACATCTCTGCTTGAGGTTTATAGATCTAGAGTTTTCCATGTAGATGAAAAGGGATTGCCTTAATGAAGCTTTGAACTGCAGATGGGCAACTTTTGATAGATGTTCATGTTTACACACCACCCTGAAAAGGCACCAGCTATGAGATATGCATGCTTACTGGGGAGGGGTGTTCTTCACTGTTAAAATGGAGAATGATGGCGATACTTAGAGGGGCATGACTGGGAGTAATAACTATCTGGATATGTAACTGAACATTTAGTCATTTATTGAACTTTTATGCAAATCATGGATTGTCCATAAAAACACCATGTTCAAAACCACTGAGGTGTATGAATGTATATGGGCACCAGTAAGATGTACCTGGGAGACCCAAGTAAGTCTAGGAGGTTTCAACAGAATGTCTAAAAAAGGATCCTATGCAAGATAAGTTGAAGCATTACCTTCAAGATTTCAACTGTGCTCTCCATGAGTCTAGGGAGACTAAGTCTGAAGTATATTGGCAAGATGAAGAAGTCTCCCAGACCATGTTTTGCAGAAGGCTGTCCTGGTTTTGCTAAGGGGTACTAGAAAGTCTAGAAGGCTGCTGTAACAGTGGTTGCTAAAGAGAAATCTGGGCAAAGAAGGGTTTTGGTAAGGCACTAGAGAAAGATCAGGTGATTAGTAATAATAGTAATAATAATAATTATATAATAATAATAAAGTCAATTTGTTAACCAGGTAGCTCCACTGGAAACAGTGTCTTTTGAGAGGCAACCTGGGAGCAATGTCTGGTTAAGTGACATGCAGGAGGCGAATGGGGGCTGAGGGAATCAAACCCCATACCACAGTAACTATAGCTCACAGACAACCCCTTGCACAAACTGCTAAGCCTCAGAGAAGTTCTTGCAGACCACTGTGGGGAAAGTAGCTGGAGAGTTTCTAGAAGCTAGAGTCAACAAGCATGACTTTCATGAACCAGGATGACAGAGATCTTCCTGACTAAAGATCACTTTTATTAAATGCTGGAAAACTGTCTTCTAATGTGTACTGTTGTGTATGTTTTTTTGTATTAAATAAGGTGTAAGGGGCTAGGGCACTGGGCCTGTAGTGCCACTGACTTTTTTTAGCAGGTTAGTTTCAATGAAGTACATGTTGATGACTCTCACTTCACTGCTGTGACTCACAGCCTTATGTAATGTCCAGGGGGACTGTGGAGCACCACTGACTCTACTACAGACTATCTGGTCCATGTATAAACACAATGAAGCTTCTGTTTCTATGCTGGCATTAAATCAAACTCAGTTAAGGCTTGTATGACACTCTGACAAGGATTTAGTTTGTAGCATTTCTGTCTGTCAGTTTTACTGACAGAATATTAAGGAGCAGCTAAAACTGAAAGATTGTTCAGAGTCAGGATCTTGAGCTGGCATCTTTGCTTTTTCAGATGGTAGTGTTGTTTTGGCCCTATTTAACCACCGCCTTTGATATTCATTTGAGCAATTTGCTTTTGAGCACAAAGTAGCTGTGTCACAAGCCAGCAGTTACAAATCTCTGATCATGGTACCCTTTCAGAAAATACTGGTTTGTTATGCTCATGTGAGGATCAGATGTCCTTAGATGAAGAGTTTAAGCACATTTGAATCTTGTTCTTGGGAGATAGAAAAGAAAACAGATTCACAAGTGGAATGAAGCATTGACCATAGTTTCGTAGGAACTGGCCTGACCCCTGCATTGATTAAGAGGGATCTGAAATCCTAGACAAAGTTTTCATTTTAATGGTCAGTCCATAGCCGGCCTTAGACATAGCCCAACTAGGTGGCCACCTAGGCCACCGCTCTAGCAGGGGCACTTTTCCAGTGTTTATTTGGTGTGGGTAGACCAGGATGAGGGAACCAGGTGGTGTGGGGGGGGGATCATGGTGCCCTTTTGCCTGGGGCACCAGTTGACCTAAGGCCGCTCCTGGGTCAGTCTACATTTCTGTTGTTACATATGGCCACAGACTGTGGGTAGGGATCAAAAGTTGTGAGATAATGGGGTCACACAATGGAAATAAATTTGTCTGCAGAGTCAAATGGAGTTCACTGCTTTTGTAAGACTCCTTGGTGATATGGGATAACCCTTTAGGGTTACTGAGTTCACTTTCTTTGTAAGACTCTTTTATGACCTGGGATAATTATACAGGATTACAGAGTTCACTGCCTTTGTAAGGCTTCTTGGTAATTTTGTATATCCCTGCACATTCATGGAATTCACTGCCTGTGTTGGACTTCTTGGTGATTTGGAATAACTCTGCAGGGTCATGAAGTTTATTACCTGTGAAAGACTCCTTGCTGACCTGAGATAGCTGTATGGACACAGAGTTTACTGTTTGTGTAAGACTCCTTATTGATCTGGGATAACTCTGCAGGGCCGCGGAGTTCACTGCCTTTGTAAGATTCCTTGATTATCTGGGATAACTATGCACAGTCACTGTGTTCACTGCCTGTGTAAGTCATTGGTGATCTAAGATAACCATGTAGGGTCACAAAGTTCACATCTTATGTAAGACCCCTTGGTAATCTGGGATAACTCTGCAGGGTCACTGAGTTCACTGCCTGTGTAAAGAGTCAGTGTGATCTGGGAGAGCCCTTGCATCAAGCTGTAGCTCTTCTGGATAAAGAGGGACCAAATGAGGTCACTGACATGTCATAAAAGGACATCTCTTTAGCTGTTCACACTGAATATTATTCAAAGCACAATCCAATGGAGGGACAACAAAAGCAGACCCAGGAAATACTGGCAGGATTTATATCCCCTGGATCCCTCAGAATGCTTGGTAACCACCAAGAAGAAGTTGACTCTCCAGCTGGGGAAAGGTGAGACTTGTCTGTGCTGTTTGGTCAGTTGTCACTGCAGTCTTCATTAGGGAAAGCAGAAGGATGAGTAAACAAAGCCTTTGAAATCTTAGTGAGCTAGTTAGCTAAACTGGAACAGAAGGTTGCATTATATTCCATGACAGGTCTCATTGAAGAATGAGGGAGGTGGACAAGTATCTGCAAAAAAATATCTGAAAAAAATCAGAGAATTAAACATATTGCCACAAACAGTTTTCTTACCGCATTAAAATAATGATGTAAAAAAAACCCTTTGCTTGAAAATATACCAATGCTTCTGTCTCTTCAGACCTTTTTAGAATGTGATTCTCAGTTTTATTTGCTGCATCCAATAATTTCATTCTGAATGACACCATGACATATTCATTGACATTATAACAACAAATAATGTCTGTAATTCGCTGTATGTTGTATCACGACTCAAGAAAGCCTCGGGCTGAAATTATAACTCTTTAATATTAAAAAACATAAAAAACGAACCAGACTGGTTAAGCGCTTTCATCTACTTCATGTAGACTTCATCAGAACACCATTGTGATAATAATACCAGTTTAAATAGTATTAGAAAACCATTAGGAATAGACTGTCAATTAAGAAACTTGTAATACATATTCATGAACTAATAAATATTCATACAGCTAAAATGCATACAAACTGTCATAAAATTTCATGTTTTTAACAAGATATGAATACTTAAACAATTCAACCTCTAATTGATCCCTAACTAATCCTTTAAATTTTATTAATAAAGTGCATATATATGTGTATGTAAAAACATTAGAAATATTTAAAAATAGTTAAAAAGTGAATACATTGATTGATGTTAATTGAAAAAGAATGATGTACATATTTTAACTAATTGTGTTTTCCCCTCTATAGCTCAAAAAACTGACCGAGTATATTCATTCAGATTCTTGTTCTATAGCTTTAATGGGAAGATGATCATTCAACCCAGGGTACTTGGCTGCATTTAACAATAATTGCCATTTGACTTCCTTTTCCCACAGTATTGCTTTAATATTCACTCCCCTTAAATTAGGTTTTACTTGTTCTAATATCCCAAATTTAAAAGTGTGACACTCACTGTTCACCTCTAGATGTCTGTATAGTGCATTATTACTGTCCTTTCTTCTAATACAGTACTTGTGGTCGTAAATCCAATTTCTAAGATGTCTGTCCATCTTTCCCACATAAAAACTTGGACAATTGTCACACTTAGCTAGATAAATAACATGATGGGAATTGGAAACGTTTGTTTTCTTGGTTCGTTTGTTTTCTTGGAACATGATGGGAATGACAATTCCCTTTATTAAACCAAACCTTAATGTGGTTAGCGTTACCTAAAATAACCTCTCTTTTAATATGTCTTGACATTGATTGCAATGCCCACACGTCCTAGTATACCCCTCTCTCATGTCATACCCCAACACAGTATTACTTCTTACAAATCTATATTTCAAATTATGGCCAGTTTTATATACATACTTGGGATATGCGCCTACCTTACTGAGTACCATATCATCACTTCTAAGAATGTTCCAATTTCTACTAATAATATTCTTAACCTCCTTCACATATGGATTGTATTCTGCTATACATGCCCTCATCTATTGTTTACCATTGTCATTACTCACCATACCCATATATTTTTCTAAACCTACACCTAAAGGGGGTTTATATCTCTTTCCCCATTCTTTTTTTACAAAACTCGTTACATCACCTATAATTGATTTGGGGTACCCCCTTTCTCCAAATAGGGTGCCTATGTAATCAATCTCACTTATCTTCTTATTATACTCTGAACTCATTCTTGTGGCCCTAATACGTTACCCCTTCAAGATGCTCCTTTTTTGACTGGCCGGGTGACAACTAGTATATTCCAGGTACGAATTACTAAACATATCTTTCCTGTAGATCCTTGACTTGAATCCTTTTGTGCCATTAGAAATGTATGTGTCTAAATAAGCTATACCCATAGTACTGCAAGTGTGTTTAAATGTACTTGTTCCATTCAAGTAACTTACAAAATAATCTACCTCCTCTAGTAAACCATCCCACGATATAAAAATGTCACCCAAAAATCTTGTGTAACATTTTATCTTCCTAGCATACTCACTTTCAAAAATATATTCATTTTCCCAGTCCAGAAGCACCAAATTCACTTAAATCGGGGCACAGGCCGCGCACATGGCTACCCCATTGGATTGCCTGTTGTACTCCCCTTCAAAAAAGATATAATTAAAGTCCAATTCTATAGACATAAATTCTCCAATTAAACATACTTTGTCCCAATCAAAACCAATATATTTCTGAATACTTTTACAAAATCTGTCTAGACCTTCATCTTTGGGAATACATGAAAATAAATCAACTACATCAGTTGTTAAATATATGTCCCTCTTTCCAAATCTCTGATTTCAAACAGCTTAAAAAGTCCCATGAATCTTTAATGATATGCAGGACTCTATCATATATAGGTTTGAGCCATCTATGTATCACCCTACCAAAAGGAAAAGACTTGGACTTACTATCAGAAATGATAGGTCTAAAGGGCAGATCAAAAACATTTTTGTGTATTTTCGGAATTCCTACTATGGTGGCTAAAATAGGGAATTCAACATATAGAAAAATGTACAAATCCTTATCTATCCTATTGTCCAAAAGGAATTTTTCCAAAAATAAATCTATGCTTCTATACCCAATATTGACTTAATTTAAAGAAGACACCATATATTTGTCATTGTTGTGTAACATTTCAAAAATTTTGTTATTATAATCCAAGTGTTGTACAAAGCTACCCCATCGCCTTTATCGGGTTTCATAACCTGAATATTGGTCTCATTACAAATTTTTTTAATGTATCATTTTCCTCTTTACCTAAATTATTCCTAACCCTTGCTCTCATATATTTAACTTGTAACTTGTATAGTTCATCTGTAACCAATCTGTCATAAGCTACAAGAGTCGGCTGTAAAGGTGGTGTGTGTTTACTTTTTTTCTTAAGGCCACTATTCTGTATATTCCCTGTTACCTCCTGAAAATGTAAAGCCAGATTCAATTTTCTCAAATATAACTTAAACTCAATTAAGGTGTCTACTATATTAAATTTCTCATAAGGGACATATTTCATACCCTTAGCAAATAACATAAAATGTTCCTTTTCAAGCTTTAACTACGTATAGTTGTATATATTAAATTGTCCCAAACTATACAGAACTACGTTATGTTGCACTGTTCCACTTCTGTGTCTCGTTTGTCCAGTGTTTGTCCAGTGTTCCCTGCCCTCATTTGAATTCTGTTCTTCCCATTCATTGCGTCTGCACTCCCTGTTTCAATCCCTGCTTGCCCCCTTCCAATAATGTTTCCTCCCTTCTAAAAAAACTTTGTTTCCGTAATTGTTGCCATGTTTGTATGACACGCTATCATTGCGTCTTCCATATGTAGCATATCCCTCATTACTCCTATAATTCGTGAAGACTGTACATCTCTTTTCTTCCATGTATATTCCTCATGCTTCTCATACTGTTCCATATCCCTTTTAAGCTTGCGACATTTTCTATTAAATATTTTAGAACTTTTACTTTCAACATTATATTGTTTCTCATGCAATTTTTCCCATTGATTAAATAATAAATCCTTGATATTTTCATTAAATTTTTCCACTTCTTTTAACATAAAACACCTTACTGTCATTGCATTTAATTACAAATTCCATGAATCTAAATCCAAAACTATCAAACAATAAATTACATTCTTTCATGTTATCAACAGTTAAGTCCATTCCCATGGGTACTTTAAAAAAACGCAGGCCCATAGGCACTATTTTTAGCTCCAAACATCTACTTAGTAAGCATTGTCCATCTGTAATCCTTTTATAATGCCTAACTTTTTGCCAAAGTCAAATATTAAATCTAAAAAGTGTCTTGTCTACCGGCTGTGGTTCACCACCGGTGGGTTTGTCCATAACTAACAAATAATTTTTGCTAAATGAAAATTCTGTCCTAAAAAGGATTCCAGCCCAATCAGAATTTTACCAACATTATTATTATGTTCAAATAATTTTTGTTTATCATTAAACCCCGTATTTAATGGGGCTGTCACAGTACCTGATGTGTGTTGAGCTGTTGCAGTGGAATACGTCTTTTTAGGGGCCACTCTCTTCGGCTTTGCCCCCGATAACACATACATGTCTCCGAGTTGCTGCTAGGACTTGAAGCCATGGGTTCCCCTTCAGTGATGAGCTCTCCCTGTGCTGCAACAACTCCATGACAGGGTCTGATAATGCTACCATGTTGACTTCAGCTTCTCTCTTGGCCATTTTGAATGGAAAACTCAGCCTTATTCTCTGCTCCCTGCCGTGATGACGTCAAACTGCTCTGCAATGCTTCTTGCTGATAGTTCTGTTGGCTGAACACATCAATTAGCCTCGTAAACTCCCCCTTCAGTATATCCACCTCTGACTGAAGTCTGTGGAAATCATCACGTTTGACTGGGGAGAACATAGAAGGTAATTCGTCTAAAGAGTCCATGATGTGAACAGCCAATAAAAATACTAAATAAAACAGTGAAAATCCAACTCTATAGCAACAAATATTGCCCGTAATTTGCTGTATGTAGTATCACCACTCAAGAAAGCCTTGGGCTGAAATTATAACTTTTTAATATTAAAAACATAAAAACTATACAGACATCTAGAGGCGAACAGTGAGTGTCACACTTTTAAATTTGTGATATTAGAACAAGTAAAACCAAATTTAAGGGGAGTGAATATTAAAGCAATACTGGGGGGAAAAGGAAGTCAAATGGCAATTGTTAAATGCAGCCAAGTCCCTTGGGTTGAATGATCATATTCCCATTAAACCTATATTAGAACAAGAATCTGAATGAATATACACTGTCAGTTCTTGAGCTATAGAGGGGAAAACACAATTAAAATATGTACATCATTCTTTTTCAGTTAACATCATTCAATGTATTCACTTTTTAACTATTTTTAATTATTTCTAATGTTTTTACATACACATATATATATATATATATATATATATATATATATATATATATATATATATATATGCACTTTATTAATGAAATTTAAAGGATTAGTTAGGGATCAATTAGAAGTTCAGTTGTTCAAGTATTTATATCTTGTTAAAAACATGACATTTTATGACAGTTTGTATGCATTTTAGATGCATGAATATTTATTAGTTCATGGATATGTATTACAAATTTCTTAATTGACAGTCCATTCCTATTGTTTTTTTTAATAATATTTAAACTGGTATGATTATCACAATGGTGTTCTGATGAAGTCTACGTGAAGTAGATGAAAGCACTTAACCAGTGTGGTTCGTTTTTTATGTTTTTAATATTAAAAAGTTATAATTTCAGCCTGAGGCTTTCTTGAGTCGTGATACTGCATACAGCGAATTACAGGCATTATTTTGTTGTTATAGAGTTGAATTTCCACTGTTTTATTTAGTATTTATATTCATTGACATTGAAATCTTGTTTCTGGAGCATAATCTGTTTTTAAATCCATCATATAATCTCAAAGTATGTAGTATTCCATGTAACTACATATGCAGCTTTTTGTAGGAAGAGCAAAAAACATAGCTAGAGATGTTAGAATTAATGCATCAAGAAAATGTCAAAGATGTTTGAGTACAAACACATACAGATTTTGATCAAGTGGCACAGAAACATAGGTTAAAACATAAAGGAAAGGAATTACTACTTATACGTGATAGCTGTGTCATTACACTAGAATGGTTAATATTCTGTCAGTGTGTGTAAGGAAGCCAAAGTGTCAGCACTCAGCTCGAGACAGTGATACAATGGTAGCTCAGTGATGACATCCCAGCTGGAGTATTGACCCAAAAAACTGACATAACATTATTCCAATAAACTGCAGTATCAGCCAAGGTGGGGTAGCTTAAATGTTATTGTGACTGTATCATTCAGTTTATAAGGAAATGGAAATCTCAGTATTAACACAAACAGAATAACAAACAAAACAGGAGAGAGATCTTAGTGTGGTATTCAAATACTATAAGGGAGTATGCAGTGCAGAAAAGAGAAATCCGTGTCATAGCAAAATATTTCAGAACAGTAAAGTATTGTTAGAAAGTATGAAAAAAAACAAATGTGCTGAAATTTGAGAATGCAACATTAGACTGGATTGTTACAAACAAACCAGATAAACTGACAAAAGTAGGCTGCCTCTCCTATAGTATAAGTGAGCACATACCAACATATGCTATTAGAACTCACCATAACCTAGATAAACATATTATCGATAATCAAATACGAAATACAACCAATTTCAGCAAAGATATTTTCAATGAAACACTAAAACAATATAACTGGACTGTACTTAGAACAATGCCACTAGATACTGCTGTAGAACAGTTTCATAACATATTTTTATAGACCTTAAATAATCTAGCACCAGTACGTAATAAAAGAGTAAAGTCCAACCCAGCACCATGGCTGACAAAGGAAACAAAAAAAAAATAATGATAAAAAGGGGTAACGCCTGGAAAAACCGGTATCAAAATAGACCTCAAAATGTCCTCCAGCAATTTAGACATATTAGAAACCTTGCAAAACTCCATGTCAGTCAGGATAAGCAAACATACTATGCCAACCTACAAGACAAACATATAAATAACCCAAAACTTTGTGGGTCATTGCTAATTAAACTACTCCACCCTGGCAAGACCACTAGTCACCCCCAAAAACAGATAATATGACAGACTCTATCCCCACACAGTTTAATTCCTACTTTATACAATCAATATTATCTCTTTTAGACACTAACAGATCTGTCCCCTCACTCTACTCCCACCCAATCAAAACATCCACAGGTCTTCAATTTTAGTCCAGTACCTACCTTACTTGTAAGGAAGTTGTTCCTTAAATTAAAAACTACTTCTGTAGCTGTAGACCAGCTGCCATCAGACTACCTAAAAATGGTCACAGAAGTCATAGCCTTCCCTGTGTCCATACTAATTAATAGGTGCATAGCAGAAAGGTATGTCCCATCACTGTGTAAAAAGATCTACATGATAACACTGCACAAAGGCCTCATATCTACAGAATTTAATAACTACAGACAGATAGCAATTCTCTCCCCCTCTCCCAAATATTGGAGAAATGCATCCATATGCAACTGATGCAATATCTAACCTCAAATAACCTGCTCTCAGAAACACAACATGGCTGTAAGCCCAAGCACAGCACCACTACTGTACTACTACATTTTATCAATATAATAAACTGTCATAGAAATGATGGTCTGCTTGTGTCCACCATGTTCTTAGACTTGGCAAAGGCATTTGATGCACCAGCAACTGCTCGTTCAACTCTCCTCACTAGAACTTTCACAGCACTCCTTGTTGTGCTTCCTTAGTTACCTGTCTGGAAGGCAACAAGCCATTAAGTGGCAACAAACCAACTCATCCTTTCAACCAGTTATGACAGATGTCCCTCAGGGCTCTATCCTGGGTCCTCCCCTAGTTAATATATTTATTAATGACCTCCACACCTCCACTCACCATGCCAGTTTAATTCAGTATACAGATGACTCAACATTAATATGTGCAGCCTCAACAATAAATAAGCTCCAAGACATTACCCAACAACCTTTTTCCTCTCTAGTAACCTGGCTCAAAGAATCAAACCTCCTACTCATCCCCGAGAAAAGTTAAGTAAATGCTTTTCACCTCAAAAGGTTGCCCAAATCAAAAGCAATCTTTTACTATAAACTCAGTAAATAATACTATAATTGAAACTGTAACTCACAGTCAACTTCTAGGTGTTATAATAAATGGCAGTCTCAAATATTACCACAGTATACTGTCATCATCATCATCATCATCATCTTCTTTCGGCTGTTCCTGTTAGGGGTCACCACAGCGGATCATCTGTTTCCATTTCTTCCTGTCCTCTGCATCATGCTCTTTCACACCATCCGCCTGCATGTCCTCTCTCACCACATCCATAAACCTTATCTTAGGCCTTCCTCTTTTCCTCCTACCTGGCAGCTCTATCCTTAGCATCCTTTTCCCAATATACCCAGCATCCCTCCTCAGCACATGTCCAAACCAATGCAATCTCGCCTCTCTTGCTTTGTCTCCAAACTGTCCAACCTGAGCTGACCCTCTAATATACTGATTCCTAATCCTGTCCATCCTGGTCACACCCAGTGCAAATCTTAACATTTTTAACTCTGCCACATCCAGCTCTGACTCCTGCCTTTTCATCAATGCTACCATCTCCAACCCATATAACATAGCTAGTCTCGCTACCCTCTTGTAGACTTTCCCTTTCACTCTTATTGGTACCCGTCTGTCACAAATCACTCCTGACACTCTTCTCCACCCATTCCACCCTGCCTGTACTCTCTTCTTCACCTCTCTTCTGCACTCACCATTACTCTGGACTGTTGATCCCAAGTACTTAAACTCATCCACCTTTACCAATTCTACTCCCTGCATCCTCACCATTCCTCTACCCTTCTTCTCATTTACACACATATATTCTGTTTTAGCCCTGCTGACCTTCATTTCTCTCCTCTCTAAAGCATATCTCCACCTCTCCAGGGTCTCCTCAACCTGGTCCCTATTCTCACTACATATCACAATGTCATCTGCAAACATCATAGTCCATGGGGCCTCCTGTCTGATCTCATCTGCCAACCTGTCCATCACCACTGCAAATAAGAAAGGGCTCAGAGCAGATCCTTGATGTAATCCCACCTCCACCTTAAACATATCTGTCACTCCCACCGCAGTCCTCACCAATGTCACACTACCCTTGTACATATCCTGCACCACTCTTACATACTTCTCTGCCACTCCCGACTTCCTCATACAATACCACAACTCCTCTCTAGCCATCCTGTCATATGCTTTCTCTAAGTCCACAAAGACACAATGTAACTCCTTCTAACAGTCTCTGTATTTCTCCAACAACACTCTCAGAGCAAATGTTGCATCTGTAGTGCTCTTTCCTGGCATGAAACCATACTGCTGATCACTAATCATCACCTCCCTTCTTAACCTAGCTTCCACTACTCTTTCCCATAACTTCAAGCTGTGACTGATCAATTTTATCCCTCTGTAGTTACTGCAGCTCTGCACATCACCCTTATTCTTAAAGATAGGTACCAAAATACTTTTTCTCCACTCCTCAGGCATCCTCTGACTTTCCAAAATTTCATTAAACAATCTGGTTAAAAATTCCACTGTCATTTCTCCTAAGCACCTCCATGCTTCCACTGGTATGTCATCTGGGCCAACAGCCTTTCCATTCTTCATCCTCTTCATAGCTGTCCTTACTTCCTCCTTGCTAATCTGCTTCACTTCCTGATTCACTATCCCCACATCATCCAACCTTCTCTCTCTCTCATTCTCTTCATTCATCAGCCCTTCAAAGTACTCTTTCCATCTACTCAACACACTCTCCAAACTTGTGAGTATGTTTCCCTCACTGTCCTTTATCACCCTTACCTCCTGCACATCTTTCCCAGCTCTGTCCCTCTGTCTAGCCAATTGGTACAGGTCCTTTTCTCCCTCTTTAGTGTCCAATCTCTCATGCAACTCTCTATATGCCTTACCCTTAGCCTTCGCCACCTCTCTCTTTGCCATGCGCCTCATCTCCTTATATTATACTCATGTCTACTTTCTTCATCTCTTTGACAATCCCAGTTCTTAATCGCCAGCCTCTTCCTCTGTATACTCTCCTGTACTTCCTCATTCCACCACCATGTCTCTATACCATTAAATCTACACACTTGAAACTAGGCTCCATTTATAGGATCAATGGATTCCTTACAGATACTTCAAGAAAAAGTCTAGCCACCACCTTCTTATTGCCGACTCAGTTATATACCACTCCTATCCTAACAAACATAAACAATACTCAAAGAAAGAAACTTGCCTCCTTCTACAATAAAATAGCTAAATTTGCCACCAATCTCCCTTATAGGACCCACCATTGCCATAGCTTAAAGTTGTTAAACTGGCTTGAACTGTAAAACTACCAAGCATATTCACAACAAACTGCAGCACACAAACTCATTCATCATCCAGAAAAATGCCCTACACTAAAAAAACATATTACTGCCCCACTGTCCAGCAAGGGACCTCCAATCTAGTAACAAATTCTTACTACTCACAAATAAGTCAAATAATATCACAGGAGACTCGCTCTACTCCCAGTATGTCGCTAAACTTTGTAATAGTATTCCCACACAAATAAAGGCTCTCTGACAAACTCAATAGTTTTAAAACTCTGCTTAAATAACATCTTAGCCAATCCTGGCCCTGCACATGCTCATCACAGTGTTAAAACTTTTCACTGTACAGTACTATCCAAATACTCTTCTTAAACATAATATTCTCAACCTCTTACTGAAATGACAAAACAATTTTTTTATACATGAGTGCTACCTGTACAATCCACTAAGTTACACATGTGCTTTCTCTTTAGTAACTTTCACCTCTGCAAAATCTTAAAATGTATATCTATAAATGCAACTACTGTTTGTGTATACATGCAAATAGAAATGTAACTACTCCAATTTTGACTGGAACTTGGTATAATGCAATGCAAGCAAATGGAGCTTTTCTCCCTGGGCCTCCACTGAAAATGGGTATTACCCAGTCGGACTTTTCCTGTAAACAAAGACAAATAAATAATATAATATAACGTAACATAATGTAACATTATAATAGAACATATCACTGTGATCTGTAAACAGACTGTAATAAATTCAGCCTTAACTATTTGCATATCTTCTTTCCACATGCCTGCCCGAGCTAAAGATCTGCAGATTAGAGCCTGCCTAATACTGACGCATAAACAAAGCCATTCATTCCTGTTCTAAAACTCTTTCATGTAGGTCTAGGTGTTTTTTCTTTGTATTTATAGCATGCCCTCATTTTTTAGCCACACAGGCTGAAACTGAATTTAAGCTTTACAAGCTACATAGGTTATAAGTTGCCCTTTAATCTTCTGAACACAAAAAGTCATTAGTCTTACTCTCTGAAAATCCCCTTCGCCCTGTTCAATTATTTTACTAGCCTCCTTTGTTATCTCACATAGCAGACACTAGTCATGTTCTGTAGCACTGGGCTAATTTGATTAATATTAATTGGGAGTAATAATGCAGGAATTTTGCTGTCTGGCAAATGGCTTGATGGTGGATAATGCATGGTTCAGCAAATGAGACCGTTACAAGACCACAGACAAAAATGGCCAATATGCAACTCAGGTAGACTTCCTCCTACTAAGGAAAGGACACTGAGGTAGGATCAAAGATCGCAAAGCCATCCCCAGTGAAACAGCTGCCTGTCAGCATAAAACTACTGGTAGTCACAATCCTCTGCAAGCAGTGGTCAGAGAAGGCCCTAAGGTCAGCAGACTGAAAACCAAGAAGTTGGTTGAAATGAAAGCACAAGAGTTCAAGGAAATACTCAGGAATCTAGCCCCTCACGAAGAAAAGGAAATAGGTGAAGTCAAAGAAGAATGATATTATTTCAAAATAGCATGTGTAAAGACTGCAGAACAGATATATGGCTGAGAGGGGTATGGAACCAAGGTAAATAAGCAAAGCTGAAGGTAGAATGCAGAAGTGCAGGAAGTTATCAAAACAAAGCAGTGCAGGAAAAAGTGGGAGACAGAAAAGATGGACCAGGCTAAAAAGGAATACTGGTTAGCTAACAAAGCACATGAGAGAGCAGTTGCAATAGCAAAGAACAAGACATTAGTGGCACTCTGCCAGCTTCTAGAAAGCAACTCAGGAGATGGCACAAGTAAACTGTTGGGTTGCAAGGCAAGGACAGAAAGACAAAGAAGATAGTCATCAGACATCCTTCATAAGGGATGCTAGCAATAACCTGTTCACCAGTCCACAGGATATTAAAGTCAGATGGAAGGAGTACTTCCAATAGCTTCTGAATGAAGTGCCCCAGACACAACCTATGATGAAATAGGAAGAAGACCCCACACATGAAGAACTAAGAACAGCACTAAGGAAAATAAAGTCAGATTAAGCAGCATGCATAGAAGAGGTCACACCAGATATTATCAAGATGTTGGGTGAGTTAGGAAAGGAAAGGTCTCCAAGGGTGGTCATAGCAGTATAGAGATAAAGATGCATCACATATGAAAGGAGAATAAGCATGCTAGTGAAAATGTATAAGAAGAAAGGGGATATTTACAACTGTACCGAGTACAGAGGTGACAAACTCCCATCACTCTGCATGAAAGCACTGTAAAGGGTTACTGATAAATTAATCTGCATGAAGTAGAAAGTAGTATGAGGGATTAGATGTTCAGATTCAGATCAGGATGCAGCACTACTGACCTGATGTTTGCAGTGAGACAAATAGTGGAGAAGAAGCTGGAGATGAGGAAAAAGTCTAACCGGGCATTCCTAGAATTATAAAAAGCATATGATAAAGTCAGAAGAAAACTGATTTGGGCAGTTCTGCAATGGTTTGAAGTCTCAGAAACATTAGTAGAATTAGTGCATCCAACAAAACCCAATGACACAAGTTCAAACAGTGTTCAGACTCACAGAGGAGTTCCCAGTGGGTGTGGGTGTGCATCAGATTTCAGCTCTTAGCTCGCCGTTATTCATACTGGTGATAGACAACATTAGCAAACAAGTCTGAGGGAACAGATCAACAAAGGTGTTATATATGCAGACAATGTGGCATTACAAGCTGGTTAACAAGAACTTCAGCAAATGATAAGAAAATGAAATACAGCACGTAAGGCACATAGAATGAAACTGAGTACAGACAAGACAGTTGTTATGGTAGCAAATGGGGGAAATCAGAAGAAACTTAACAGTGAGACAGAAGAGAAACAGTGGAATAAGTTAATAGATTTAAGTATCTGGGAGAGATGGTTGAGGAGAAGGGAAGTTTGAATTAGGAGGTCAAAGTAAGAATCAGAGGAGTTGCAGTCAAATGACACATTGTCAGCGGTAGCTTATGACAGAAGAATGCTAAAGAAGTTGAAAAGTAAGGTCTACAAAACAGTTGTGTGACCAGTACTACTGTATGGTACAGAAACCTGGGCAGTGAAGGTAGAGCAGCTGAGGAAGCTAGAGGTGATGGAAATGAAGTGCCTGAGATGGGTGGTAGGATGGACACTGTGGGACAGACAAAGAAATGAGGACATAAGAGCATAATAAAGTCAACAAATGGAAAACAATTGCTCTAAACAGTCCAGCCAACACAAATACAAAGGAGCAATTGAAAAAGAAAGCTTGAATCCTTGGTAATACGTAATACACTTTATTCCACTGAGACTCCTATTCCTTCGAACACATTAATGCTGTACAGAAATATATCCTGCGTTTTCGTTTCAAGTGACTTCCTCAGATGAAGAAAACTAAATGCATACCTCACCCCAATGATTTGCGATTATAGCATATTAACTTAAATATGCTTTTGTCCAGCCTTTCTTCTCTTTTTACATTATGACTTCCTGTTTTTAAAACTTAAAATGAAGACCACAGCTACAGTCCTTTTGTAACATTCACATAGCTAAATAGGGAAATTATCTGGAGACCAAGATATTACAAAGACTAGTAAATATGGAAACCCTTAAGAGCATCCCTAGTGCCCTGCTGTTTCCAAATAATGAGGCACAAAATAGGGACAGAATGAAAACATTGCTCTTAGAAACTTTTTGGAAACTGGGGAAATCGCTACTTATGTATTATCGCAACCTCGAAATGTCCGACATACATGTATCGACATAAGAGCATAAGCCAGAGTAACTCAGATAGTGCAGGTCAGAGAGAACAGGTTACTGTGGTTAGACCGCATATGCAAGAAAGCCAAAGATGATTTGGGAAAGACAGGAAGAAGGCAAGATGTCACAAAGACATCCCACAAACAGATGGATTGATTGCATGAAAGAAGACTGGCAGCAGTCAGGCATGGCTGTTGAAGGTAATAGAGTGGCAGTAAATCAAGAGAGAGATGGTGACAGTGGATACTGCACACTGACCTTATGTAGAAAATAGGAAAAAAGAAGATTGAGAATGATGATGGTGATTATTATCATACTTAGCACATAAAAACCATTTGTATGGCAAAGCCATTCAAATAGGTGGTAACAAAGAATAGACCTAACAATGAACCTTAAGGTATTCTTCTCTGAAGGGGCATCAATAAAACTATCTTACCTTTTGGACAAACCACTAGTGCAGCCTGAGAACCTGTCCTATAAGCAAGCTGTCTCCAGTCCTGTGACTTACTTGTTTGCAACCTTTTCTGCAACTTAGATGTTTCATTTTTACATAGGCTTGTGTATTTTGCTTAGCAGATGTTTAACTCTTTAATTCATTGTTATCTTGATGTACTTTGACTTTCTATTCCAGCACATCTACTATTGTAGAAGGTCCTATCTTGTGGGATTTTGTCCTTACACACACTTCTTTTTTACACATTTTATTTATTCATTCATTTGGTTTGTTATTTATTTTATTCATTTATTTATTAACATTTGTTTACCAGGAAAGTCCGACTGGGCAAGAACCCAGTGAAAACCTGGAGAGAAGTGCTCCACAGAATACAAATTTCAACAGTAGATCTATATCACTTGCTAGAATGGTAAAAGAAGAATATAAACATCAAACAAATGTATAGAAAATATACAAGTTAAATGCATTTGTGATAAGTAAGAAAGAAAAAGAAAATACACTAGATAAATGCAAAATGAGTATGAAAAGAAAAAATGTAGTATTGGTGGCAGAAGGTAAAGGTTTTCCTCGGCTGAGTCACAAAAGAAATATTGAGTTGAGCATGGTGAAGCAGTAGAGAATTAATAGGCCAGTACTGGCCAATAGGGTCATTTCTTATGTCCTAAACCCTGCAATTACCATCAAACATCCCCCTCAGTACCTATACACACATTCATTCTGTTTAGAGTTAAGAGCCTGCTAGACTATTCCTTCTTCTCAGAGGAGAAAAGTGGATGTCATGAGTGGTGCACATAACAAAAAAGCCCTAAGTCCCTCCTCTTGGCAGCATGTGATTTTCACTCATGCTTGCCGTGACCAGTGTAAGCATTCTACATATACTCACACCCTCTGATATGTAATGCACTGCTAAAAAATAGCATTTATCTGGAACCTACCCTGGACCAGCCTTTTCACTGATAAGTGATCATGTGCCGCATCTCACTCCTAAAGAAAGCAATCCCATAAACAGTCGCCACCATTCACAGAGTTTAGTAAGCAAGAAGGGAAAAGAAGTAGACTGTCAGGCCTTGTTCCATATCTCACTCACACACACACACACACACACACACACACACACACACACACACACACACACACACACACACACACACTGCATGCACATCTATGAACAACTCAAGACTCACCAAGCCATCTACTGCATGTTTTTAAGAAATGGAAAGAAACTACAGTTACCAGAGAAAATCATCTGAACACATGGAGTACATTAAGACTCCACTCAGATGGTATTCCAGCCAAGAGTCAAACCAGACAACCTCTTACTGTAAGGTGACAAAGCTACTCATTGCACCTGTAGGTCACCCCACATAGACCTTACCGTAATGTTATTCCTGTTAAATGAAAAGTGCACCCAACTGATATCCACAGCTGTAAACTCTTCTACAACTTTAAAACTTCACTGAAGTCCTGATATTTACTTTCTTAGCCTTGTGCCAGCCTACATTTACTATATATTTTATACCAAATAGTTTATAAATCTCTGCTTTTTACATAAATGTCAAGAGTCCAGATTTAGTGTGTGAGTGGAAACCTGCAAGTAGTAGTTCATGCATGCGAGATTAGTGTGAATTGTATATAAGTGATATGTTTGGAACCATACTACGTATGGAGTATGATATTGTTGAGGTGAATGTATACAAATTTTGTGAATGTGGCACATGTGATCTACTTGCTGAGATGTGTGTTTATGAATCACAAAATTCACCATAGCCTCCTTCCATGGCAGTAGTGTCCTATTAATTAATTTAGCTACACCTGGTTATAAAATTAGAGAGGATATTGTGGAGTACAAGAGAGCTCAGGGCAGTGTTAATAATATGATATAAACATAGGGCAACTACAAAAGTGAAGTTTGGGTGTCATCTAATGTTTACATCTCCTAACACCTGTTTAATTGTAATGCTTTTCAAGTAGATGATTGATAGCTGTCTGTCAAATAAAAAAGGCTTACTTCCACTTCTGCTTCTGCTGTACGTTTATTTTTGTGAGCACACATGGGTAGTACCTACCGCACTCGACTGTTGTATGGTGTGATGTTCACAGCTACATGCAGCTTGTTGGATCACAACTGTGCTGCATTATGTGCCTTTCCATACACAGTAACACCCAGTCATGCAGCATGTGTGGTGTTTGTATGGTATTCAAATATAACAACACCGGATGTGTGACCTCTTTGAAGTATATATTCAAAATGCTCTGAGATTCAAATTGAGCAGGAAGTATATCACATGACTTACAATTTCCTGTGTCTAGCTCATTAGGTATAGACCCCATATATAGCATCCACTTAAAAAAAAAAATATATATATATATATATATATATATATATATATATATGTGTGTGTGTGTGTGTGTGTGTGTGTGTGTGTTTATATCATTGTCATCAGCTCCTTTTTGCCTGTTTTACATGGGGACAAGGGGTGTCACATCATCATTAGTCTATTTGTAAATAAATTTATATATCTATCTATATAAAACAATGGGTTTGGCTGAGCATAATGCCTTTCAAAAATGTATTTTCCTAATTAGAGTTCCATGAAGGACTCAGATCTGGAGAATTAGGTCTTTTGCTGAGCATATGGGTAAAGTGGGAAGGGCTAGTAACACTAAAAGCCAAGCTGCTTTTACGTTACAAGGAGGAGTCAACTTTCTAATGTACAAATCCCACACGGGGACAGGATCCCCCATAGAAATCTAATTAGGAAAAAACCTTGGAAAAAGGCCTTTGACATGGTCAATTGCTCCATCCTTCTAACTCACCTAGTGGACACTGGAATCAGTCTACAGGCAGCACACTGGTTGCAATATTTTCTCACATAAAGGACCTACCATGTAAACATTGACTCAACTCTACTCAACTCTACTCTATTTTCATAAACAAATTCCAACCTTCATGTGCTGAGGACATGGAGATTTACAGATCTAGTCCAAATGACCGAGACATACAAAAAAACAACTATAATCAGGCCTTCTGTATCTAAACAATTGGCTCACAACTAAGTAACTCTTACTGAATCATCAGCACTAACAAAAGACTAGCAACATGTGCTGAAACATCACTGATCAGTTCAATAACCCTATAGAAACTGTTACATCCTTTAGACAGCTAGGGATTTGGCTTGGCCAATCCCTCAACTTTCAGGAATGCAGTAAAAAACTCTTGTCCAAGATCAGCTCTTGCTATGCTGGGCACAATCATTTTGCCAATTCTGCTCTCCTCCCTCATCCTTCCACACCCTCCGGAGCTGCCATTAGTAAAATACTTCTACCTGGCCAGCTGCAATATAGTTCCAGTACACTTAGACATAAGACCACTGTCACCGTGCAAGACTGACTAATACGAGGCACTACATTTTGTAATAGAAGGATCCTGTTCATAAGAAGACAAGCTCTGCAGGGTACTGTCAGGGTAGAGCCTATAAATGTTAGCATTTTAAATGCTTACAACAGAGATTTTGTAGTGTTCACAGTAATTTCCAATGGCTGAGAGAGACTGAGTAGAGACTCCTAATTGGAAACTAACCAGTTCAGACTTGGAACAGTTCAGGAACATTCATCCACGTGAGGAAATACTTCACTGAATGCAGCCTCTGGTTTGCTGCAACTATGGACATACATATACTACAACTCTTTCTTAATTCAAAGAAGACTAAACTAGTACTCTTTCACCTCAAAACACCTCCCCATTCACTGATTATTTCAACATCCTTGCATCTGACAACACTGTCATAGAAATAGTGCAGGAAACCAAACTTCTAGGAGTCCTCACTGACAAATAAACTTTAATTCATCCCCCATATAGAGCAAAATATAAAGAAAACTCTTCAAAAACTGGAACTGGAAACAAACATTTCTTTACTGCAGCAACCAAAACTACCCTTGCAAAAACATTTTTACTTCCCTCTCTTCTTTACTGTGCCACTATCCTAACTTACAAATTTCTACCCTAAGCAAGATGGAACAGTGCTGCAACAAAGTTGCAAATTTGCCACAAACTCTAGATATGGGTCTATATTATGTGATCGAATGGTCAAATATTTGAACACGTAATAGTTGACCCGTAATAATCGAACTGCCACAATGTCAAACGGAAAAGAAAAAAAGAAAAACCCAACCAAACTATTTAAATGTGCTATGCAGGGGGGGCAAGCCCCCCTGCACCCCCACACCCCTCACTACTTAAATATACCACCTCCGAGATCGCATTACAGTGCAGACAATGGAAAACTTCCATTTCCGCACTGTACAGAGATCTCCATTGAACCATTCAACACTGTGGCGTTTCGATTACGAGTCGACTATTATGTGTTCGACTATTTGACCATTCGATCACGTAATATAGACCCCCTAGATATCACACACACCACTGTAAACCATTACTAGAACTAAACTGGCTTGAACTCCCTAACCAACTTGACTTTAATTAGCTATCTGCCTTGCACAACCTTATTTTCAAGCCTAATCCTTTAAGGTTAAGGTTGGTATTACTGAACTGTTAGATATTCCAAAGTCAAGAAAATACTGTCACGAAGTCTATCAACAATTGAAACCTGTGGCTGAAGGAAATGTAATTTATGATAAAAACAAGCTTTTATTGTCGGTAAGCGTTTTCATAGTGCTTCTCACACCACTTCATCAGACCTTTACATAAAACACTGGCTTGCATTCCTATATATATATATATATA
>NC_056747.1:787920129-787955230 GCF_019279795.1 Protopterus annectens
TAAAGGCATAACAAATTTCACAAGTAGCAGAAAAACTGCTCTTCGCACCACTTGGCGTTCTTAGTCAGTGTAGAATCTGCCAAATGCTCATAGGCAGTGAACTACTACTACACACACTTTACGATCCATGAGAAGTGTAAGTATCTAACAACATGGAGGCCACCATCTCAAGAAAAAAGTATGTGAGCAATTGATACTTCTACCCATATCTCAGCACAAACATACCAAGCCAGCATATGATAAGGTTGTCAAAAAGTCACTTCTCAAGCTTCCTAGAATCAGGAAAATAAAGGTTCCACAGATTTTTATAGACATGACACCATCACTTACCTACCCCACACACACACACACACACACACACACACACACACACACACACACACACACACACACACACACACACACACACACATATATATAGTAAAGGGTCACCAGACAAACTGTTAACTGTCTACTACTACTAAAATCAAATATACAAATAGAAATGCCCTACTGTTTGTTGGCTCCCTTGTCAGGGACACTGACTTTAGGCTTTATAATACTAGACAAGGACAGAATGATAGTTTCTCTCCTATGCCAGGATTGGTATTTTTACAAGGGATTTTCGGTCCCTTACACTAGACAAATATGAATATGACCTCACTGCAGCCCACACAGGTGTGAATCACTTACTGCACTCTACCCTGAGAGACATGCAAAGAAAGATGTTAGATCTTATTATGCATGTATCAAACACAAGTAAAATGCAGGTGTGAGCATGATCCTACCCTCACCTAGAATACAAAGGAAAGAGAACTGTCTTCAGTAACTGGCTATGTAGTTGGTATCATTCTACAATGCCTTTTTTAAGCAGATATCAGTTGCTGCTTCTCCCAACATAATAGATACAACTGCAATGTGCTTAAAACTAGACTATATCTAGGTAGTTCTTCTCAATGTCAGAAGTCTAAATAACAAATTGCCCAAATTTTAGGTTCTCCTATAACTTGGACATAGCCATATCTGTGTTATGTGATTTCATTGTAAAAATAGCACTTCCTACCTACCTGTATTGAATGCTTCCCATGTACTCAAACCTAAGCGGAACAGCAGAGGTGTATCCATATTTTCAGGGACCACATCGCTACTAGCCAGGTTCCTAGAAACCCTTAAATTGAGCTCACTGAACTATAACTTACACACAGCAAAATAAGCTATCAGCTCATAGCCTGCTAAAGGTCATCAACCTTGTCAGCAGGTGACCAAAATAAATTCTTAAATGTACTCTCTGGAATTCCCAACAATGAAAATTTCCTTCTTAATGGGTGATTTCACTTATCCATTGATTAACTGGTGGTGCTATACAACTAGGGCTACACAAAGACGCCTGGTTGTGTAAATGATAATTTCTCTGAACAACTGACAATGAGCCTACTGAAGGTGTAACATACTAGAAGTTTCCCTTACCAACATAGCTTCATCTTGTACCACTCCCATAGTCTCCCCATCACTGATTAAATCAGACCATAAATTAGCAAACTTCTCCTTTAAAGCCACAAGCCCCATCCCAGTGATCAAGTCTTAATTTAAGGAAAGCAAATTAAAACCCTCTGATGAGATATCTAAAGTTACTTGTAATAACACAAATCCCATGGACCTGCAGCTGTTAATTTATGCTTTATCCCACATGAAAAATGTTTAGATCAAGCAGTACCTATGAGAACCAAATATACTGGAAAGTAAAGTACCTTAGTGGTCCACTACCATGAGCAAACTTTGTAGCAGAAGAAAAGAACTCCTACAATCCTACAATAAATATAAATCCAACCAATTTAAAGACTTTGTCAAAGGGATTGGCAAAGAACTAAAAGCTAGTAACACAAAACCAATGGACCACGGAGACAAAGAAAAAACAATAAATGTGAAAATCTCCGAGCACAGGATCCCAATAAAGGCAGACTCACCTGTTGTTCGAAATCAAACCTAATTTAATCCACACAGTAAAATAAAGGTTATAAAAAATTAAAGCGCTAAACTTTTTGTAACCTTTGTTTTACTGTGTGGATTAAATTAGGTTTGATTTCGAACAACAGGAAAGAACTAAAAGCTGCCATTAAGGGGGCAATGTTGAACTTGAACCAAAAGTGGCAGCTAGGCAAAAGACAGCTATTAATCTTTATTTAGCTAGGTTAGGAATCTAAGAAACAATACCCAACAGTGGAATTAAAACAAAATAGTATTGTCAACTCCGACCCAAAAGACATTGCAAATATGTTTACTGCAATTTTCATCCCAGAGGTAACCTTCAAAGCTTTACAAATCTCAGATTCCTTAATTCCATCTGAGATTATAAAAGGGCATGTTCTAACTGTGCTCTCAAAAGCCAGACATTTCACACTAACGGGAACAGATAACATACCTGTTTTTATAATAAACAGTGCCAAACGTACCTTTGCAGAACCCATCCTAAATGTGTTCAACTGACATTTAACCACTAGGTGTATCCCTGAAGCATAGAAGACAGCAGTTGCAATACCTTATAAGGAAGGACCCCTCACTAATAGAGACCAGTTAGGCTGACTAAGTGCATTATATCCGACTTCATAAACTGCAACATCAGAATTATTAAAGTAACTAGGCCTTTACAGCTTGTTGTTGTTGAAACATGGATATTTTGGAGGTTTTTATTTTAGAATTGAGAGTAAGTTTCAGGTGTTTCAGATTCATTTCCCAGAGGCTCCCCTCACTCTGGAATAGAATCCCAATTCATGTTAGACATAGCCCCTTGCTGACCCTCTTCAAGCGAAATTTGGACGCGTGGATGGGAAATCATAAATTCACCCCTAGGATCTCCCCTGTGTCCCTGCTAGACAGAGGCACAGTAAACTAATCTTAAAAGGGTACCTTCTGTGACCTACTTTACAGAGGCACAGTAGGCTAATCTAATAGGGAGGCGGAAGCCAAATATACTCTGGCTAGGCTTATAAATGCCCTTGGGCAGATAGCCTAGTATCTACCTATGAACCTATGAACCTATGAACCTTGACTTTAATGACTACCCAACCTGATGATCTTTTCTTTTTTTTTTTTGGTGGAGAAAGTATGGAGGTCAGATAGTCCATCCAGTCAACACATTTAACACCATTCTTTATCCAGATACTGATAACAAATGAAAACATCTAAATGTATACACATACTTGGTATGATGTATTGGGAACTGGCTAAAAGGTAGCACTAAGTATTTAATGTACCAGGCATCACCTCGGAATGCAAAACAAGCAATTAATGGTATACCTTAGGGACTGGTGCTGGCACTCCTCCTGTTTGGGAAAAACTCCTCTAACCGCCAAACAACTAACCCTAACCCATGGTTAAAGAAATTATGCTAATGACTGCAAATGGGCATACTTGTCAAATCTCCCAATGATCCAGTCGTTCTGCAACAATAACTAAACCTTAGAAATCAATGGTGTACAGAACAATGGTTAAAACTAAATGCAAAAAAAGTGTAGCATTCTTCCTCTTGGTAAAAAGCTTCTGTCCTCAGTCTATTACATAGCCAGCACCCCACTCCAAACTGAAATACCTTGGTGGACAGCTGCACTCTTTCAACCACCAAGTATCATCAATAGTCAGGAAATCCTTCTATTTAGCATAACTGATAACCAAAGGTAACTTATCTAGGTCAAAAGATATTATTATCCACCTATACTCAAGCTTTAATTAGAGTAAGCATCAAGTGTAATGCCCCTTTGGTATGTACCTGCCCAGACATACACCCCAACTTTAAAGACTACAACAGTTTCTTACTAAAAGCTTACTACCCTAAAGACCCTAGGATACCAAGGCAGACTTAAGGTTCTATCTCTAAACTTTGTCTTTTGTGGGCCCTTATATGGTGATCAGTGTCTTCCATTCTGCTCTCTTAAGGACCCTACTCTCCTAAAACTCCTGCACCTCCTAAGACCAACAACTGAATAAACACTAGATCTAAAGACTTAAACTTCCACCAAAATATAAACACAACTCAGTGGAGACTAAGCTTTATTATCTGACATTTACTTCTCTTTTGGAATAAACTTCTCTTACATGTTAAACACAGTGACACTAGCATCATTCAAAACTAACCTTGATGGCTGAATGGGCACCTGCCAAATTATTCTGGCCTGTCCTGTTCATCCTTTAGGAAGTAGGAAATGCACCATGACTAAGAGCATCACCAGGATGTGAATAGGCATGTGACTTCATTGCCTTGTAATTCCTATGATTGTAAGCAACAGCCACACAAAGAATGTCAGTCTATAGGTGGCATTTTGTGACTGTGTTTACAGCTCTTAAATGATTTACTCTCAATTCTAAAATAAAAACCTCCAAAATATCCATGTTTCAACAACAACAACAAGCTGTAAAGGCCTAGTTACTTTAATAACAATATTAAAACCACAGAGCAGAGATGAACATGATGAAGTCTGAGATGATAAAAACGCCTGAAACTTTGAAAGGAATGCTTCAGTCAAGTAAATTGTCACAAATAAGCAAAAAAAAGCAAAGAAATGACCTGAAACAAGTTCAGAAACAAGAGAGGACCGAATGAAAGTAAATATAGTCTGCAAGGAGCAAATACTGATGATATTTTTCATACATAGTTCAATAACAAATTGTACCTTAGAACTGTTTCTCTGATACTTCTGTATTGATGTGTAGCAAAAGAGATCTGGAGAGGACAGATATTTTCTTAGTACGCTGAGGGCAAAGTGGGAGAAACTAGTAGCCTGAGAAATCAAGATGCATAAAATCTAAGTTATAAGAAGATGGACCTCCTTGTGCCAAATTTATACACTGTGCATGTCATGCACAATGTAACAGTGCGGAAAGTTCACATGCACTGTTTGGTTCTACACTGTGAAGTTAACCATTCTTAGCATCTCATAAGACATTTTCAAAAGTAAAAGTTTCTTCAGAATCATTTTCATCTTAGGAGCAGTCTGCATATCTGGTTTCTTCAGCAATCCATATTGTCTACCTTATTTGACAAGTCTATTGACATCAGATCTGGTCTTTTGAAGGCAGTTCCTGCTGTATTTCAGATTCACTTGGAGACAAGACTTTTAGAGTCCGTTGTTGTTGCAGTTCTTGTTCATCACCAGTCCCACAATCTCTATCTTTTTGTGGACTGATTGTGGTACTCCTGGTTGCTTTTCATCCATACTTTCAACCTAGATGTATTTGCCTTCTACAAATATATGTGATTTGTTCTATATAGCATTCTTTCTTTTCCACGGACTGCAAAAGATCTTGGTTCAATTGCTTTAGTAAAAGCTTTAGCTTCAGGATGCAGATCTTCTGATTATGCTACTACTTCTTTCTTAGGACTACTGTGGTGTCCATCACAGATGGCACATTGACCTACTTGTTCTGTCTGAGCTGATGTTCTGACAAGCTCATTGCTCTCACTCTTTCATTGCTCTTGACTGTTTCCATGTATAATGAATGCTATCTCTCAAGCAAGTGTTTTCTCAATTAATTGGAAAGTATTCTTTTGACAACTTTGAACATTAAGCCTTGGACAACTTATTTGTTCCTTGAAATAAAACAAGACTGAATTTATTCCCATACTGATGATTCCTTTTTGGGCCATGCTATCTTTGTAGTCTCTTGTAATAGCCACATTTCCAAGTCAGTTTCAGTTGTTGTTGTTTTTCTTTCAGCTTTTCCCGGTTAGGGGTCACCACAGCGAAACTCTGGTCCGCTAACGATTGGCAGTAGATTTTTATGGTGCCAAGATGCCAGCTCGACACCCAACTTTCAACGAAGGCACACCCATTCACGCATGTCTTTCGAATGCTACTCGACCACAGGGAGGACATGCAGACTCCACATAGAAGGTGCTCCAGCCAAGAATCGAACTGGATAACCTCTTACTGTGAGGCGAGAACACTACAGCTGCACCACCAAGTCAGTTTCAGTACAACTCTGAAATGATTTTACTTTTTCTTCAGTAATTAGTAAGTGTGGAATTACCCAAAGAATATTAGTTCTTCTTCTTTTAGTTATTTATGCTACTCTAGTAAATGTCTTCTTTTCAACACATCTGTCATATGTAATCCTTTGCATGGTCTAGATTTCACTTTCAGACCATGCTTCTGTAAGCTAAATAATATCCTTTGCTGTCTAGGTGGTGCTTTGCATGAGGATATTTTGAATATGCTTTAGTAGGGTTTTGTCTGTTTCTACCTAAACTTAGCATAGACATATTTGCTCCTCACCTCCATGGCTAACAGTTCCTTTTATATCTGAACATATTCTTTTATAGGAAATTTGTCATTGTGCAATAGCCTGTGATCACTACATCCAACCCTTACCCCAGAACTACAGCTCTTGATGCATAGGCAAATGGTCTATTCTCTTGCAGGATCGCAACTAATACAACTGTTGCGACTGGTATCTATTTGCAATGCAGCTATTAAAAGTGGGACTTGGATTGCTAATCTAGGATGTCCTGCAGTAGAGAAATTAATCACTGTTTGCTGATTATTCATATGTTCACACTTTTGTAACTGATTTACCTACTTACTGTTGAAGAGATGATATAAAATATCATGGGGAGACAGGAAATTCATTGTTTATGTCCCTCTATATCACATTATACCCAAGATATTCCCAGTTGTTTTTTAGTGATTTTGAAAAGAAGCAGTATTTCCATTTGTAATTAATACTTAAAAAAACACGTGACTTGCAAACTGCTGGATGGTATCAGGTGAAACTTTAGATGTTGTTGAAGAACTGTCTTTGATATTTGTAGTCTAATTTGCACACATTGAGAAATATTCAGTGTTAATTATATTATTATTTATACTATTAAGCGTACGCTTTCATATTTCAGTAAATCTCTCAATAAACATGCATTCAGAGAATCATTTATTTGTACCATACAGAAACTTATGTCTGGTTAATAAAAATATCCTAACAATATATGTCTAGATTGTACAGTTTCAAAGATATGGCAATCTCTCTGGGACAGTTTAGCATAAAATGTAATTCTGGGTTTGTCTGCATTAGAATTTATTATACGATTTATTGAAAGACTATGAATGCACCTCCTAAGACCAACAACTGAATAAACACTAGATCTAAAGACTTAAACTTCCACCAAAATATAAACACAACTCAGTGGAGACTAAGCTTTATTATCTGACATTTACTTCTCTTTTGGAATAAACTTCTCTTACATGTTAAACACAGTGACACTACCATCATTCAAAACTAACCTTGATGGCTGAATGGGCACCTGCCAAATTATTCTGGCCTGTACTGTTCATCCTTTAGGAAGTAGGAAATGCACCATGACTAAGAGCATCACCAGGATGTAAATAGGCATATGACTTCATTGCCTTGTAATTCCTATGATTGTAAGCAACAGCCACACAAAGAATGTCAGTCTATAGGTGGCATTTTGTGACTGTGTTTACAGCTCTTAAATGATTTACTCTCAATTCTAAAATAAAAACCTCCAAAATATCCATGTTTCAACAACAACAAGCTGTAAAGGCCTAGTTACTTTGTCTATTATTACTGTAAAGAATTATTCTTACTGATATCACTATTTGCACAGTTTTAATAGCTTTTATTGTTTACAAAATATTTACATTTGCTTATCTTATGCTTTTTACATTGATTTTTCAAAAACAAAAATGTTCTGGAATGCAAGAGTGTATGTAGGCTGCTACAGGTTTAACATTCTTCACCACATAGGTGTTAAGGAGTCAATATCCCGGTTGCATTATTGGAGAAAAGACAGCTGAAGAGGGCTGATTGAAGGAGTCTTGGGTATAGCCTTAATTCCTTTGTGCTTGGGTCCTAAGAAGTGGAAGCATGTGCCTATTTTGATAGAGTATATGATGGTGGAGCCACCTCCATAGTATAGTGAGTTCTCACCATGGTGGGGTTAGTGCTCTTGCAATGCAAGGGGAGAAAACATATCAGTATGTGTAAGGAATTTAAACAAATTGGATAAAACTGAAGACACCTTAATAGCACATGGCAGCAGGGTTCCATGGAAAAGTCTTCATGAACTTTTAGCTAAACCTGGAAATCCTTTGATGAGATTGTTCAAGCAAGCAATATATCTAGCTCTTTGACTAGAGTTTCCCATGATGATATTTTTACCAAAAAATGCTTAAACGTAAGTTTGTGACCTGCCATTTTTTCAAGCACAGCATCAAAAATGAAACAAATTCTAAAAGGCCTTTGTTTACATAGGTCTCCTAATTATATAAATAAATCTGATCCCTTGTTTTCAGAGACAAAGGAATTCTTCAAAAAAAGTGAAATCAGAATTTTTAACTATCTTGGCCAAACATCACAAAAACGCGTTCAAAGAATTGTCCAAGGAACTGAAAGATTTGGATGAAAAACTTTTTTCCACCATTAACTTTAGAGATTTCCTTCTTAACTTTGGTGTTATACTTGAACATATTAAAGCAAATAAAAAGACCATTAAATGCAGGAAATGTAAAATATAAAAATGAGATGAGCATTATTGCATAAATGGCACAGCTTTTCTCTTACAAAATCTCACAGTAGGTTCACTCACACCCTTTTTCAGTCAACAAACTTCAATGAGGTTTCTACAAATAGACTTTTGTTAGGCAGAGAACATTGAATCCACTTCATAACTTGAGAAGATCAGCATGACCAGTTGCCAGTTACAACAGAGGTCATCTAACAGGTCCAAACATTATGGTTGCCCATTCAGAGAAGAACTGAGTGCAGTTCCAACCAATATAACACCAGCGTATGTTTCTTCAGTGGCAAGGTAGACTGAATCAGATGAGAGCTCATGGCATCTTGAACACCAGGGCAGATGACAGCCAGCAACAAACTTAACAATTTAATGAACACACATTTTCTCCTATCTAACATGAACTTTTATTTAATGGCTTCACTTTTGTGTCTGACACCAGAGTGAATCTGTTGAAGATGTCATAATTAAGACTATTTATTCAAAAATGAATATCCAGTGTGTTGCACATTATATAGCCAACAGCAGGACACATAGCCGGCCTTAGGCATAGGCCAACTAGGCAGCCGCCTAGGGCGCCGGACTACCAGGGGCACTTTTCCAGTAATTATTTGGTGTAGGTAGACCAGGATGGGGGGCACCAAGTAGTGTGAAGGGGGCGCTGGGGAGCCCTTTTGTCTAGGGTGCCAGATGACCTAAGGCCGCTCCTGGCAGGACACTATCTGCAGGTAGATTACATAAAACTCTGCTTCATTATCTCCATTACTTTCTATATCAAGTCGTTTCCACACAGTTTATGAGTCTGAGATAAGAAACATTCTAGAGAGACAACCTCAGAAAAGATACAATAATTTGTCAGCTGTGCATCAACTTGCTTTAAAAAATCTAAGACAGTTTATTTGTTTACCTATGGGTAGACAAAGATTGAATTCTCAAGTGTCATTTGCCTGAAGTTTTTTTTAGTTAATGTGAGGAGGATTGCAATCACTCAATCAGTGCTCTGCCACAGGAAATCACTGTCAGAGAGTTGTGCCATTTCCCCCTTCTTCTAGTTGGTACAACCATGTAGGTGGTATACCTAAGTCTGGAGATGTGGGGAACTTGCCCCAGAAAAAAAAAATTAAAAAAAAAAGTTTTTTTGGGGATGGTTTTATTGGACAATAGAGTTCAGGAATTCTAAACTATCGGACTTATCCATTTATATTATATGAGAAGTGACAAGGGCAGTGGGATGTACATTATAAAACAGCAATGCTAGGAAACACTATGTACAATTTGTAGCCCGATGCTAGTAGCTTCTGGCAAGTATTGCTGATAAATACTACTAAGGCCTATAAATCAACTGATTTACTTATTTAAGGAGTTAAGACAATAGATTTTTGTGTTTTAACATAGCATATCTGTGAACTGGGAGTACATTTAGAGTACCAAAAAGCTCACAAACACATTGAAATTACCCTTTCTGCCCAACAGTGGCAGCATGAAGACTTAAGATGGAGCTAATAGCTTTATATTTTGACACCAACTGGAATAAATTAGCACAGCTAATTTTGCTAATATTTGTGATTCCTGGCACCTTTTAGAAATGCATAATGTTTTAATACCAGTGATGATGGAGTTCAAATTGCTAAAGAAGATATTTTCCATTATTTACAAATGTATATCAAACAGAACTAAAATTAGTTAATATTTGTCTCTTGGCACTAATTTCAGAAATGTTCATGGTTTACAGTTTTTAGAAATTATGTTTAGCAACTGCGGTGGTGGTGCTGCGGTAGCGTTGTCGCCTCATAGCAAGACGTTGTGTCCCGTTCGATTCTCAGCTAGAGCGTCTTCTGTGTGGAGGCATACATGAATGGGGCATGCCTTCGTTAAAGGTTGTGCGTCAGGGCAGGTAACCCGGTACGTAAAAATCCACTACCAATCATTAGCGGACCGGAGTTCCGCTGTGGCATCCCCTAACCGGTAAAAGCCAAAAGACACAAACAAGAAATTATGTTTAGCAATGCTTTTATAGGTTTTTGGTAGTAATTACTTTCAGCTAGTAAACAGAGTTGGTATGTGGAGGCACCATGGCCCCTACGCTTAGTTCCTAGGCAGTGGAAGGATGTTCTTTATGAAAACAATTTATTTAAATGCAATCTTTAATAAAGATGATTTACTTTTGTATGGAATTGTATAAAAGAAGCATCTGATACTTTAACTTTAATGAAACTCAAAGAGAAAGGTAAGTATTTTTCTATTTTTATTCTGATATACACAAACACACACACACACACACACACACACGTGTGTGTGTGTGTGTGTGTGTGTGTGTGTGTGTGTGTGTGTGTGTGTGTGTGTGTGTGTGTGTGCAAATTTGATTCCACTATTTTTTGACAGCAATGTTGTAAGAGAATATAGCAAAAAGGAAGTGAAGCTTACTGCTAATCTGATTGTTAATTAAAAGAGCATTAATTATAAACTCATTTTACAACAAGGTCAAGTAGCAACAAATTTAGAACCTGTTTTGAAAGATGCAATGTCACAAACAGTATGGTTACAATTTAACTTTTGATTTGGTTGTTTCAAAAGACAGTCAAACTATTAAAATAATTGTCACTGACAGGTGAAAATTTCCCTTGCATAATGCTGAACTGACAAAAGTTGTAAATTTATTAATAAAAGGGACTATAAAATGTAGCTCCTGTTTGAACAAAAAAAATTTCACCATCCCAAGGTTAATATGTAGAAACCTACACAACAACAATGATCCACAAATAAAACATGGAGCTATTATAACAAACACTCTTGTATACATAACTAAAACTTACATTTTATTTATATAATAAATGTCCCTGGTACCTCAGCTCTACAGCTTCCAAGGAGTTTGTAAGACACACACATTATTTATATGGTCAGTCATTTCTCTCTAATTAATATTCAGTAACTATACATTAGAGAGACAACAGCTTTGATAGAAACATTGCCAGTGAATTTCAGTTTTTAAACCATGAGGCTGATATATCTGATATTTTAATCTGAATAATTGTATTTATTCAATAGCCACTGTTTTAATCCATTCCTTAAATGGTGCTCCTTCTGTCTATCCATTCAGACGAGTGATTATTAATATGTAGACACCACCAGGAGCTTATCCATCTGGTGCTTGAGTGCAGTGTGGCTTCATAGATACAGGCCTCTTTTTGAATTTGATTATTTCAAACAAAACCATTAGAATGGAGTATTATTATACATGTATATCTCTAGGAGTTATTTATACAGCAAGATGCCTTTCCTGTCATATTTTCTGTACAGGTAACTCTGCTAGAATGTCATTAAACTGGATTTATGAGCATCTATATGCTGTTGAACACTAGTACCGAAAGCAAGAATGCCAACATTTTGGAGGGAAACATATTTGCATTAGTTCATGTCCACTTGAATTCTAGAGGAGGTGACTTCAATAATCAATCTAAAGTAAAAGAACTGTAGTGGCAGTTTACATTGCCCAGAATTAAATGAACACATTAACAATAAATGTTTGCTTTTTAAAGTGATCCTTAAAATAAGAGTACTTATGTTCACAGGTTTATATGTGATTACTACTCTACTGACCCCAGGGTTCTCTTTTTAAGTCTACCCATGCTTCACAATTGTTCCTGACAACTTGTGATACCCTAGGGGTATTTTAAGGGGTATATGTAGGCATGAGTATGGGTGGTCAAGCATTTACAGGCTACCTCAATCTAATAGAGATGTAGATGTCACACCAGAGGTAAATTTTCAATTTTCTGTCCACTTGTTCAAGTTAAACTTGAATTGCATTAGGGAGGAACTCTGCTTTGTATAGATGCGAAGCATGATCCAGGGAAGGGTTAGTCTCTGAGACAAGTAACTGTCCCTACAAAATGTCCTATTTATATTGCAGAAGAGGTTTAGGTCCCTAGATCAGGTATTTCTGATGTAATTTGTTTTGCCAATGTGCAGCCAATCCATCAGAGTGGGTCAGAACATGTCCGCACTAGCCTGGGTTCTTCAACTGTCAATTTCATTATTTTCTTTTACTTTTTTTCTGAATGACCATTAACCAGATTTTATATGTTGTTTTTATGACAGTTCCTTTTAATCATATCAATTAATTTAACTGTAGTTGATTGAATGATTTTTTACCACATAGTTGATGTGCTTTCATAGTGATGTGTGTCATTTTTATGTGCTCTTTGTTTTGGTTAAGTATTGCATTTTATGAATCAAAGCACTAAATGATCTTTAAAGCCTTGTGTACTTCATTTTAAGTAAGTTTTTTTTTCCTTATTGTAATTTTTTCTGACCAATTCAAAATGTTTTTTTTTTTTTTCTTGTTCCTGGTTTGTTATCTTTGTAATTAGACAAACACACTGAGACCAGACATTACTTTTCAGGTAGGAATTAGAAAGCACAAGAATATTAAATAACCTGCTCCGATTTATATGATATGCAATTCATCATGAATAGGATTAAAATCCATGTCATTGGGGTTGCAGCCAGTACCTTATTTTCTATGCATAGTTACGTTTTTGTTTATAGTGACATACATAACTAATACAGAAATAATGCTGTGTGGCATACATGGTCAACACTGAGCTGAGTTTATTCACAATGATATTTCTCAGACATGTTTTGCTGAATCCCTGCTTTCTGGCACAATACAACCTGAATCTTTTAAAACTTATGAATTTGGTAGGGTAAAGAAGCTTAGCCCTTACCTCACACACTGTGCAATCTCAGAGTTAGTTTGTTTAGAAAAGAGGTCTGAAAGGGTACAGATAAGCTTGTTCCCTGCAAATAATGTCTTTTTGTGTTTTAGGTTAAAGCTGATATTTTCCATTGCTGACTTTATTTTTATTTATTATTTATTTTTATTTTTCTGATCCTTCCTGGAGTAATAATTGCCACTTTGATGGGTGATTATGGACTCATGTACCCTACACTACTGTGGCCTCTGCTGACTTAAAATAAAGTGTAACACTGTGGGATTTAAGTCCGCACTGAAGACGAATAACAAGTCTTGTGGCAAAGTGTCACAATTTAGCTGAGAACTTCATTAATATCCACAGCATTCATCATAAAAAGACATGCCACCTTTGTATGAAATAGCTTTTTAACCAGGCTTCCTTAATTAAGGAAAAATAAATTCTTTGCCTGACTGAAAAGCATTAAGACATACTCAGTATATGATAATCTTCCATTCAAGCCATACTTCATTTTCAGTGTGTAACATGTGAAGCACAAAGTCTAGTCACTATGCAATAACATGATATTTTTTTCACAAGGCCAAGAAATGTCTGCAAGCCATAGACATTTCTAGAATTGTTCCTATTATTTTATAATGCAATTTCCTTTCTACAAACAGCCCTTGAGATATGGCTTTGTGGGAAAGCCAAGAGAAACACTTCTTTAAGTCAGCTCTCCACAGGTGCTACAGTACAAACAACGCAATAAGGATTCATACTGTGCATACATCCTCTCATTGGTACGTGCCTCTGTAAAATGTGTATGGAATTTACTTTTCAGTTGCAAAGGCTCCAACATTACAAACATAATTAAATCATTGTAGAGTATAAAATGTATGCAGTATAGTCAGTAATTTGAGACAAGTTGTGCCAAATTAAATTTTAAGGCTGATTTTTATCACAGGTTACTGAACAGGACAAAACTGAATGCAGTTCACTGAAGGACTGCACCATGTAACTGTTGTGTACCTCAGGGAAAGTGACTTTAAATATGGTAATTCCTTTTACCCTGAATTACATTGACCCAGAGTTGATTAGTAGGGAACAGAAGAATACAGCTCATTTTGGGGAGGAATGGGGGCTTTAACCTACCCCTACAAAAATGCTGCTTCTTCATGTTTTGAGCAAAACAGTCTTTTTCTCAAACACTACTATGATATTTCTGATAGTTTTTGCTTGTATGTGCATTTTCCTAAATCTGAACTTCCATACTGACTGCAGTTAGTGTCAAAATGTATTTTAATGGGTCACATTTCCTGACACTTGTGTCACTTCTGTTCCAGATTCCTACATGCTACGTTTGTAATCACTCCTTGTAACACTTTTTGGACGTGCTGTCAAGGGTTAACCAGTGCTGGCATATTTTTGCATATCTCTTCTACTATATGAGGAGTGCTAGGATCTAAGAAGTACTTGAAGTGTAAGAACAAACAGTTCATACTTAGAAGGAAAGTATGTGTGGACTTTTGTTTTAAAGAAACAGTACATCCAGAATACATTCAGCAAGCTGAATTCTATAATTATTTTTTAATCCTAGCCATCATGCTGATTACAGTATTTTCTTTTTACTAGTTCCAGTACACCTGAGAGACTGACCTCTCTTTTTCTTATGGGCCAAAGTAATAATGAATAAGGGGATACCAGAGGCAAAGCCTTCTGCATGACAGGTATGTGAGGTGAAGGCCTCTGTGGGCAGCTGACATTATTCATACTGGAAGTATTGCAGTTTCAGGCTTCTAAGTATTTTTCAAACTATTTTGTTATACTTTGTTAAATGGATTAGCCATTACTGGGTGAAGCACATTTACAGAGGAACTCTAAGAGAAAAGGTCTATTAAATAATGTTACAGTCACAGAGAGTAGTGCAAAGAGTTTTAATATGTGATGGAATCATATGTGGAATACAGCAGTGAACTATCTACGGTCAATAATTTACAGCAAGCATAAGACAGACAATAAGAAAGGTCAGAATTATGTTAAAGTGCAAACAATTATACACTAGGTACACATAAAACAGAAACAGAAGTAGGTGTACATAAAAGAAATTCAAAGCAGCTTCTGAACCAGTAGCAGCAGTGGGGCAACTGTAATTTCAGCTCTGATTTTATTGCAAAGCAGTAGGAACAAATTAATTAAACACACAATGTGCAAAGGACAGTAAACATTAACCTAATGTATAAAAACAGCAAACATGTAAATGTTTGAAGAAGAGTTTCAGCTGGCAAAATCTTTAAATAAAGTGAGCAAACATACCAAGCAAAACATAAACATAAAGAAGACTGTTTTAGAAACTTGGTCAGAGAGCTGTGGAAATGAGGATATAAATGGAGTTAGTTGCGAAGCTCTGGAGGTGAATTTCTTGGTATCCCTGTCTCAAACACATAATAACATGGTTATGATCGGAGGCCCGATTATAATTCTCTACGTCGCCTCCTTTGTGAACAGGAATGATGATACATCATTTAGGAATTTAGTTACTTTACTAATACAGTGATTTAGTGAAGAATATAAGATGCAAGTACTACAGTGGACTCAACTGCCATCTGAGGGTAGGTAGGAAGCATTCTGTCAATTGATGGAGAATATCTTCTTCCTTTTTGCAGTGAGATTTCTGATGTATGAATGCCCTGCTGTACTTCTAAATGGGAATCAGTCAGCAGAGATGAAACAGCAGCTGAAAATGTGTGCCATTTTTTAGGAACAGTATTTTAGGAAAAAAAGTCGCCCCAGGGATATAGGTTCATAGGTTCATACCAGGCTATCTGCCCAAGGGCATTTATAAGCCTAGCCCATAGTTATTTGGCTTTCGCCACCCCTTTAGTTTGAATAAAACTATGCCTATTATTTTGCTGTGCCTCTGTCAAGCAGTGACACTGAAGTAATCCCTGGGGTATATCTGCGATCCCCCATCCATTGGTCAAGATTCCTCTTGAACAAGGCCAGCGAGGTGCTCTGCCTCACATGTACCGGGATTTTTGTTCCACAGCATAGGGAGTCTCTGGGTGATGAATCTGTCCCTCCAGCACATTCTATTAATAACCGTGTCAAGGTTTAAGTCTCCCACCCTTGTGGTTCTGAGGGATCTAGATTTTTTGAGGTGAAACATATTCATCAAATCAGGGTTTGACATGGCCTTATATGTCAGGCACAGGTCACCTCTGAGCAAGCGGTATGAGACTGAATAGAGCTGGAGTTCTTTCAGTCGGGCAGCATAAGACATATTTTGAGACCCTTTATCCTTTTGGTGAGGAACTTTTGGGGCCTTTCCAGCTGCTGCAGGTGTCGGGTCAGATACATTCGAATGGGGCATTGTGCTCAATCATAGGTCTAATGGTGATGAGTACAGGGGCGATGACCTCCCTTGATCTAGATGTGAATCCCTTCATGATCAGGTGGGCAATGTAGAAGGTTTTCCTAACCACTTTAGCAACATGAGTGTCAAGCGAAGGCTACTGTCAACCTGGGTCCCCAGATCCCTGATGACTTCTTCTGTGCTCAGTGGATTGCCACCTATATGGTAGCTAGGGGTAACCTTGTTTTCCCGAAGGGTATGACTATGCATTTCTTGGCATTTAACTTTAGGCCATGGCCTGGCACCAGTTATCCATTTCTGTGAGGCCCTTCTGAAGGATATCTGTGTCAGATGTGTTTTCGACTATGGCCCAGTTTGCAGTCATCTGCAAACTTTGTCGCTCCATAACTCTCCTGTGTTTGCTTGTACTTCAGAAAAGTAGATGCCGAACAAGAGTGGACCAGGACTGAGCCCTGTGGGACACCACTTGTGACAGGCTTTGAGTCTGACATGGCTCCAGCAACTCTGACCCTGTGGGTTCTGTCCTTAGCCAGTTTGCAACCCATCTTGTGATGTATGGGTTTACATTCAAGCTGATGAGTTTTTCGATGATACCTGAGTGGGGTATTGTGTCGAAGGCCTTTGCCAGGTCAAGGTAGGCTGTATGGACTGCCTTTCCCTCATCAATGGCCTTGGTGACTGTCTCAAAAAAGTCAACCAAGTTTAAAGGCACGATCTGCCTTTGACAAAGCCAAACTAGGTTGGATCCAAAGTCTGCAAGTTCCCTATGTCTTTATTTATGAGTTCCATTATGATCCTCTCCATGGCTTTGCAGATAAGGCTTGTCAAGCTAATGGGATGGTAATTTCCAGGGTCGGTGGAGGCACCGCCCTTGTGAAATGGGACCACAGTCGCCGTGCACCACTCCTTGGAGTGCGTATCCTGAGGTGAGGCTAAGATTAAACAGCTGTCCTAACTGTGGGTTTAATTCCTCATTGAGTTCGTGGAGCACACAGCCGGGGACACCATCTGGTCCCATGGATGCTGTGTTTTTTGCTTTGGAGAGAGCAGTTCTCACCTGGGCGTTGGAGATGTTTGGGGGGCTACAATCCTCTGGTATAGATATCTCTCCTTTTGGGGGGGAGGGGGGGGGAGTTTGCACTGAACCTTGAACCTGTCAGCCAGTATGTTGGCAATGTGTGTAGGTTCAGTAATCTTCACATCATTTTGAACTAATTCTGAGCATATCTGGGAGTTTCCTCCTAGGTTTCTAACATAGCTAAAGAAGGCCTTTTGATTGTCTTTTGAGTCCTTGGCGATTTTTCTCTCAAAATTTGCCTTGGATGATTTTATGAGAGCTCTTAGTTTTTTACTTATAATGATCAAAGGTGTCTTACCTTTCAAGGATTTTGCTCTATCTTGTAGTAGCTTCCTCCTTTTGTTGTAGAGCTTGTTTATGGCTGGGGTCCACCAGACTGGGCGCTTGCCTTTGGTACAAGAGTCTTAGTTTTGTTTGGGATTGCCTGATCCATGCAGTCCTGTAGGTGCTGGTAGAAGGCATTTGTAAATGATTCAGCGGTTTGAGTAATGTTTACCACTGGCTCAGGGGCCTTAAAGGAGACCACACTAGTTTTTAGAAGTGTGAAGTCGGCTTTTGAGGTTTTCACTGTGGTCTCTTTGATTTCAGGTGGGGGCGGGATGAGGACCTCCAGCGAGATTAGTTTATGATCTGATCTCACCAGTGAGGGGTATCCTTCCAGTGTTGAACATTATGATCCCATGTTCGTGATGATGAGATCAAGTATGTTTCTCCTCTTGTGGGGATGGTGACTAGTTGTTCCATGGCATTTGAGTTTATGAACTCCAGGAACCTTTGGGCTAGAGTGTTTGGGCTTGAGTAGTGTTCCCAGTCTATATTAGGGTAGTTGAAGTCACCTAGTATGATGGTGTTTGGAGATACATTTATCCCCTCCATTGTTTTCAGGAAGGCCATGTGAGGTTCCTGAGTTTGAGAGGGTGGCCTGTAACATGCTACAAATTGCAGAGCAGTCTTGCCTATGGTTAATTGCACCTGGATGGTCTCCGATGCATGCGTGCGTTGCCACCAACCTTGAGGTGTGGGTGTCCTTTATGAATATGGACACCCCCTCCTTCTTGGTGTTGTCCGGATTTTGGGGCTGGAGCGCATGATATGAGGTGAAACCTGCTAGTGCTGGGGTGCTCTCAGGAGCCTTGAACCAGGTTTCTGTCACAGCACAGACATCGATGTTCTCCATACTGAGAAGGGCCTCGGGTGCGTGCATCTTGAGATTGAGACTTCTGGCATTGAGCAGCATTACCCTTAGTTTTTACTTTTTGTGTTCTAGGGTGGTAGGTTTAGAATTTGAGCCTTGCCTAAAAAAGGCACTATGGGGGTGGCAAGAGCCTTTGCCAATATCCGGAAGCCTAGGGGTGACAGGTGCAAGCCGTCCCTTGCGAAAGCAGCGTGGCTTGTCCAGCATGTCATCCCAGGCAGACAGACATTGGATCCCCTTTGAATGACACCAGAATTTAAGCCAATTATTAAAGCTGATCATCTTATCACTGTATTGTGGCATCATTCTAGGTGAAGGTAGGATACTGCTCAAGGTCAGGGTCATACCTGCATGGGCTACATAATCAGAGAGCTCCTCAATGTCTATTTTCATGTAGTCCAAGGAGGTGCGTCTCAGGTCGTTGACACCAGCGTGGACAATGACTGAGTCGTACTTGTACCTGCTGTTGAGAGACCTGAGTGCTTGTGTTATGTGGCGGATTCTAGCGCCCGACAGGCAGCTTACTGTGACCTTCTCCTTACTCAGTCTGGTGGCGGGGCGTCAGTGTGTCTGACTATGGAGTCACCTATGACAAGTATGTTTGGTGTTGTATTTGGCCTTAAGGGCAGTGACTGCTTTGCACACTGATTTTGTTGTTTATGTGTTGTTTGTGTGGTGTATTGAGTTTGCAGTTGCTTGGGTGTCTGCTTTGGAGGCCTCTGCTGTTTAGGTAAATTTTTACTCAGAGCCTCCAGTATGTCTTTGTGTGTTTATGTGTATGATACAGTGATGTGGTTGAGTTATGTGAGACTGAGTATTGTGGTGTGTGTAGTTGCCTTCTCCTCTTGCCTGGTCTTGCCAGTCCTGAGTTGACAGAGCTCAGCCTCCAGTCTGGCTAAATAGCTGCATCTCTCGCAAGTGTTAGTGTTCTGCGTGGGAGGAGGAGAGGGTTGTCCGTGTACATGAGGCAATTGTAACATTGTCTCAGAATTCCCAGATTCACCAACTGGGCAGGAGAGGACGCCAGCATCTGACCCTTCGACATGCTAGAAAGAATTATGAGTTGGTATGAGACAGAAAAGTAGTGGGCTTAGCAGGGAAGTGGGCACTTCTGGGGGGTTTTGCTAGTGAGAGATTTGTATAATATAGGAGTGCTTGACCTGCAAAGAGAATGCTTATAAGACAAGGGATATGCTTATAAGACAAGTGCTGAGCTTTTTGAGAAGAAAAAGCTATTTGGAACAAGTGCTGCACTTTTTAGTGTAGGTGTAAACTGTTTAGGTTCCTAACAGAGCAGTTCTAAGGGAAAAATTGAAGAACAGACTTTCTGAAGGCAGAAAGAGTTTAACCTTGTTTAACCAGCACTGCCCGATGCTGCTCTAGTGGCAACTCCGCGCTAAATCGCGCTAAAGCACGTTAAAGCGTGCTTGATAGCAGGGGCTGGAAAGAAGCAGGAATAGACCCAAAGGGAAAATAAAACTACAGTTTCAAGTCAGTAACCACCTCTATGGGGCAGGAAGCTGCTCAATGTTAGTCACTGCCACTGATCAACAGAGAGACCCTCCTCCAGCCCAAGCAAAAATGGCCTCACAGAAACTTTCAAACAGTTCAGGAACAGCAAGCCTGTAACTGAACTTTTTTAACTCTCAGAAAAGTGGGAAAAAAGCAAGATTTTTTGTTTTTGTTTTTACAGAGATAGCAGAGGTTCACAAGTAATATCAAGTTATAACAGTGCAGTAAATGACCCCACACAAGAGTGCTAGGTCAAGGGACAGAAAATATGCAAGTTTTAAGAAAAACGATTTAAAATTAAGTGCAAACAGGAAATTCAGGAAACAGCTTTGGTTGTGCTCTAAATACAGCTACTAATACAGAAATCAAGTTTAACAAGCCAGAAAATACTCCAAGCTAGGCAGCTATGCAGAAAAACTTAGCAAATAAACAGAGAAAAATACTTAAAATCTCAAAAGTGGCTCCTTCTTCTCTCAGCGTTTTCCTCTTGGAGGGTGCTTCACCAACAGCCAACAAGCCTGAAAAGCGCCCAAACCATGAGGGCAACTAGGTTTTAAGAGAGAGGAAGATGAAGGAGTTATGGAAATGACCCTAGTGGCCAATAAAACTACAGTTTCAAGTCAGTAACCACCTCTACGGGGCAGGGAAGCTGCTCAATGTTAGTCACTGCCACTGATCAACAGAAAGACCCTCCTCCAGCCCAAGGTAAAATGGCCTCACAGAAACTTTCAAACAGTTCAGGAACAGCAAGCCTGTAACTGAACTTTTAACTCTCAGAAAAGTGGGAAAAAGCAAGATTTTTTTTTTTGTTTTGTTTTTACAGAGATAGCAGAGGTTCACAAGTAATATCAAGTTATAACAGTTTGATAAATGACCCCACACAAGAGTGCTAGGTCAAGGACAGAAAATATGCAAGTTTTAAGAGAAAAAAACGATTTACTGACCAAGAGTGCAAACAGGAAATTCAGCAAACAGCTTTTGGTTGTGCTCTAAATACAGCTACTAATACAGAAATCAAGTTTAACAAGCCAGAAAATGCTCAGAAAGCTAAGGCAGCTATGCAGAAAAACTTAGCAAATATAAACAGAGAAAAATACTTGCTAAAATCTCAAAGTGGCTCCTTGTGTAACCTTTACTTCCTCTCAAGCGTTTTCCTCTTGGAGGGTGCTTCCGCAACAGCCAACTGAAGCCTGATCATGGAACACCCAGACCCGCAGGCAACTAGGGTTTTCCGAAGAGCGAAGAAGATGAAGGAGTTATGGGAAATGACCCCTAGTGGCCAATAAAACTACAGTTTAAGTCAGTAACCACCTCTCTGGAGGGCAGGAAGCTGCTCAATGTTAGTCACTGCCACTGATCAACAGAAGAGACCCTCATAAACCCAAGCAAAAATGGCCTCACAGAAACTTTCAAACAGTTCAGGAACAGCAAAACAGCCTGTAGCTGAACTTTTAACTCTCAGAACCTGTAAGTGGGAGTGGAAAAAGCAAGATGTTTTTTGTTTTTGTTTCTTACAGAGATATGAGGTTCTGACAAGTAATATCAAGTTATAACAGTGCAGTAAATGACGTATTACAAAATTGCTGCTAGGTCAAGGACAGAAAAATATACAAGTTTTTAAGAAAAAGCGATTTAAAATTTAAAATTAGGCGAAACAGCTTTTGGTTGTAGCCTCTCTAAATATAGCTACTAATACAGAAATCAAGTTTAACAAGCCAGAAAATGCTCCAAGCTATGAGCAGCTATGCAGAAAAACTTAGCAAATAAACAGAAAAATACTTAAAATCTCAAAAGTGGCTCCCTTCTTCTCTCCAAGCACGTTTTTCCTCTTGGAGGGTGCTTCACCCAACAGCCAACAAGCCTGAAAAGATGCCCAAACCATCGAGGCAACTAGGTTTTAAGAGGAGGAAGATGAAGGAGTTAATAGGAAATGACCCTAGTGGCCAATAAAACTACAGTTTTCAAGTCAGTAACCACCTCTACTGCGGGGCAGGGAAGGCGCAGCTGCTCAATGTTAGTACACTGCCACTGAGTCAACAGAGGCCTCCTCCAGCCCAAGCAAAGAAATGGCCTCACAGAAACTTTCAAACAGTTCAGGAACGAAACAAGCCTGCCAACTGAACTTTTTAACTCTCTCAGAAAAGTGGGAAAAAAGCAAAGATTTTTTTGTTTTGTTTTTACAGAGATAACAGAGGTTCACAAGCAATATCAAGTTATAACAATTGCAGATAAATGACCCCACACAGAGTGCTAGGTCAAGGACAGAAAATATGCAAGTTTTAAGTCTACCCATGCTTCACAATTGTTCCTGACAACTTGTGATACCCTAGGGGTATTTTAAGGGGTATATGTAGGCTTGAGTATGGGTGGTCAAGCATTTACAGGCTACCTCAATCTAATAGAGATGTAGATGTCACACCAGAGGTAAATTTTCAATTTTCTGTCCACTTGTTCAAGTTAAACTTGAATTGCATTAGGGAGGAACTCTGCTTTGTATAGATGCGAAGCATGATCCAGAGAAGGGTTAGTCTCTGAGACAAGTAACTGTCCCTACAAAATGTCCTATTTATATTGCAGAAGAGGTTTAGGTCCCTAGATCAGGTATTTCTGATGTAATTTGTTTTGCCAATGTGCAGCCAATCCATCAGAGTGGGTCAGAACATGTCCGCACTAGCCTGGGTTCTTCAACTGTCAATTTCATTATTTTCTTTGACTTTTTTTCTGAATGACCATTAACCAGATTTTATATGTTGTTTTTATGACAGTTCCTTTTAATCATATCAATTAATTTAACTGTAGTTGATTGAATGATTTTTTACCACATAGTTGATGTGCTTTCATAGTGATGTGTGTCATTTTTATGTGCTCTTTGTTTTGGTTAAGTATTGCATTTTATGAATCAAAGCACTAAATGATCTTTAAAGCCTTGTGTACTTCATTTTAAGTAAGTTTTTTTTTCCTTATTGTAATTTTTTCTGACCAATTCAAAATGTTTTTTTTTTTCTTGTTCCTGGTTTGTTATTTTTGTAATTAGGCAAACCCACTGAGACCAGACATTACTTTTCAGGTAGGAATTAGAAAGCACAAGAATATTAAATAACCTGCTCCGATTTATATGATATGCAATTCATCATGAATAGGATTAAAATCCATGTCATTGGGGTTGCAGCCAGTACCTTATTTTCTATGCATAGTTACGTTTTTGTTTATAGTGACAAACATAACTAATACAGAAATAATGCTGTGTGGCATGCATGGTCAACACTGAGCTGAGTTTATTCACAATGATATTTCTCAGACATGTTTTGCTGAATCCCTGCTTTCTGGCACAATACAACCTGAATCTTTTAAAACTTATGAATTTGGTAGGGTAAAGAAGCTTAGCCCTTACCTCACACACTGTGCAATCTCAGAGTTAGTTTGTTTAGAAAAGAGGTCTGAAAGGGTACAGATAAGCTTGTTCCCTGCAAATAATGTCTTTTTGTGTTTTAGGTTAAAGCTGATATTTTCCATTGCTGACTTTATTTTTATTTATTATTTATTTTTATTTTTCTGATCCTTCCTGGAGTAATAATTGCCACTTTGATGGGTGATTATGGACTCATGTACCCTACACTACTGTGGCCTCTGCTGACTTAAAATAAAGTGTAACACTGTGGGATTTAAGTCCGCACTGAAGACGAATAACAAGTCTTGTGGCAAAGTGTCACAATGTAGCTGAGAACTTCATTAATATCCACAGAATTCATCATAAAAAGACATGACACCTTTGTATGAAATAGCTTTTTAACCAGGCTTCCTTAATTAAGGAAAAATACATTCTTTGCCTGACTGAAAAGCATTAAGACATACTCAGTATATGATAATCTTCTATTCAAGCCATACTTCATTTTCAGTGTGTAACACGTGAAGCACAAAGTCTAGTCACTATGCAATAACATGATATTTTTTTCACAAGGCCAAGAAATGTCTGCAAGCCATAGACATTTCTAGAATTGTTCCTATTATTTTATAATGCAATTTCCTTTCTACAAACAGCCCTTGAGATATGGCTTTGTGGGAAAGCCAAGAGAAACACTTCTTTAAGTCAGCTCTCCGCAGGTGCTACAGTACAAACAACGCAATAAGGATTCATACTGTGCATACATCCTCTCATTGGTACGTGCCTCTGTAAAATGTGTATGGAATTTACTTTTCAGTTGTAAAGGCTCCAACATTACAAACATAATTAAATCATTGTAGAGTATAAAATGTATGCAGTATAGTCAGTAATTTGAGACAAGTTGTGCCAAATTAAATTTTAAGGCTGATTTTTATCACAGGTTACTGAACAGGACAAAACTGAATGCAGTTCACTGAAGGACTGCACCATGTAACTGTTGTGTACCTCAGGGAAAGTGACTTTAAATAGGGTAATTCCTTTTACCCTGAATTACATTGACCCAGAGTTGATTAGTAGGGAACAGAAGAATACAGCTCATTCTGGGGACGAATGGAGGCTTTAACCTACCCCTACAAAAATGCTGCTTTTTCATGTTTTGAGCAAAACAGTCTTTTTCCTCAAACACTACTATGATATTTCTGATAGTTTTTGCTTGTATGTGCATTTTCCTAAATCTGAACTTCCATACTGACTGCAGTTAGTGTCAAAATGTATTTTAATGGGTCACATTTCCTGACACTTGTGTCACTTCTGTTCCTGATTCCTACATGCTACGTTTGTAATCACTCCTTGTAACACTTTTTGGACATGTGCTGTCAAGGGTTAACCAGTGCTGGCATATTTTTGCATATCTCTTCTACTATATGAGGAGTGCTAGGATCTAAGAAGTACTTGAAGTGTAAGAACAAACAGTTCATACTTAGAAGGAAAGTATGTGTGGACTTTTGTTTTAAAGAAACAGTACATCCAGAATACATTCAGCAAACTGAATTCTATAATTATTTTTTAATCCTAGCCATCATGCTGATTACTGTATTTTCTTTTTACTAGTTCCGGTACACCTGAGAGACTGACCTCTCTTTTTCTTATGGGCCAAAGTAATAATGAATAAGGGGATACCAGAGGCAAAGCCTTCTGCATGACAGGTATGTGAGGTGAAGACCTCTGTGGGCAGCTGACATTATTCATACTGGAAGTATTGCAGTTTCAGGCTTCTAAGTATTTTTCAAACTATTTTGTTATACTTTGTTAAATGGATTAGCCATTACTGGGTGAAGCACATTTACAGAGGAACTCTAAGAGAAAAGGTCTATTAAATAATGTTACAGTCACAGAGAGTAGTGCAAAGAGTTTTAATATGTGATGGAATCATATGTGGAATACAGCAGTGAACTATCTACGGTCAATAATTTACAGCAAGCATAAGACAGACAATAAGAAAGGTCAGAATTATGTTAAAGTGCAAACAATTATACACTAGGTACACATAAAACAGAAACAGAAGTAGGTGTACATAAAAGAAATTCAAAGCAGCTTCTGAACCAGTAGCAGCAGTGGGGCAACTGTAATTTCAGCTCTGATTTTATTGCAAAGCAGTAGGAACAAATTAATTAAACACACAATGTGCAAAGGACAGCAAACATTAACCTAATGTATAAAAACAGCAAACATGTAAATGTTTGAAGAAGAGTTTCAGCTGGCAAAATCTTTAAATAAAGTGAGCAAACATACCAAGCAAAACATAAACATAAAGAAGACTGTTTTAGAAACTTGGTCAGAGAGCTGTGGAAATGAGGATATAAATGGAGTTAGTTGCGAAGCTCTGGAGGTGAATTTCTTGGTATCCCTGTCTCAAACACATAATAACATGGTTATGATCGGAGGCCCGATTATAATTCTCTACGTCACCTCCTTTGTGAACAGGAATGATGATACATCATTTAGGAATTTAGTTACTTTACTAATAGAGTGATTTAGTGAAGAATATAAGATGCAAGTACTACAGTGGACTCAACTGTCATCTGAGGGTAGGTAGGAAGCATTCTGTCAATTGATGGAGAATAACTTTTTCCTTTTTGCAGTGAGATTTCTGATGTATGAATGTCCTGCTGTACTTCTAAATGGGAGTCAGCAAAGATGAAACAGCAGCTGAAAATGTGTGCCATTTTTTAGGAACAGTATTTTAGAAAAAAAAGTCGCCCAAGGGATATGAGTAGTATCAGTGTTTTTTCTTTTTTTCTTTTTTTTTTTAACAACCACCTAAAAACATAGGGCTCATTTCTAGATTAATCATACAGGTCTTTTTTCCATGCCTCATGTTAGAGTTGGATGTACTGCTCAACCCCTGGCTGTTTCCATGTCAATCATGGCCAAAGTCTCTTCATATTCTCCCTCAGCTACAGGGCATGGTTTATTGCTTTCTTAAGGTGTTTAGCAATGTTATATTTCTCACTACATTTCTTTAACAGGAAATGTGCATCAGGGATTTTGAAGAGAGGTTAGTGAGTAATGAGGGGCATCATGTCATCTAGACATTGCACTGTCTAACTTGATGCTAATTTAAAATTCTCCTGTAGCTGTCTAAGCTTTTTCATGGACAAATTTCCAGTATCTGTTGAGAATGGCTTTACAGAGAGCACAAGGTCTGTCATATGCCCAGATATCAAAAACAGGCACCTGATCACATCATCCCAACAGCTTTAAGGTCTTCTAGCAACAATTCAGTCACATGTAGTTGATTCTTCTGACAGGGTTCAGTCTGGTGAGGAAGCCTGTTAACTGTGAGAAGTAAATGCAGTCTGAACCATTATTACTCTTTGGTGCCAGCATCTTGCATTTAAAGTCACTAAGTATTTCTTTCATTCATGCAGTTGTGTGCATTTCATTGTTGAATTGTACATACTAGAAATGAATACTGCTGTTTGCAGGAGTCTTGCCCTCTACACCCCTAAAGATCCCACTACTTAAATATTACAAATCTGATATCACAAACCTATGGGTAAGAAGGAAAATCCATATCTCCAAAACTGTGTGACTTTAGACTTACAATAGTTGTAGTGGAAGACAAAGCCCCACACAAGATGACTATGACAGGTATTAGCCTCCTTGCAACATACTTTTCAATGATATCCATATACTAAATTTAGCAGTATGTTAATGTAGTGGTTTCATTTCTAGGAACTGTGTTTCAACAATCATGGATGCATTTGCTTGTCATGTTCCCAGGTAACTGGAACTTACTTGAGCCGCTTACTTCCTTTTTACATGACAGTGAGCATTATAAGGTCAGAACATTTACTAGATGGAGATGTGACATTCCAAAATACATAGGGACTTATTTGGGCTTTTTGTGGCTAAAGTAATCATGTCTTTCAGGAATAACTGAAAGTTTTGGAACTTTGTTCTCTGTCCTGTGTAAATTGTTTCAAGTTTTAGAGATTAATATGACATCTGTTTCGTAGTATTAGATCTAGATGTGGAGGCTAGGAATTTTATTACTGTGACTTTTTTTATTCTGCATTTTCTCTTCTCCCTATGACTGCCAACCATCAGCCCCCTCCTGCTGATCTCAAGCTATTCATTCTACCATTGCAGTGGTGTTTCAGTGATTACTGGTGGGTGTAAAACCCACCCAGAGGGATTATCATACTGGCAGCCAATAAGGGCAATGAACTTTTTCATTTGATTCCCTAATCCCAAATTCTGCTGACTGATGTAAATGCTAATTTATGATAACACCTGCACTAACTTTACTGATGCATGCACATGCTTTTTGACATTTTTGATGATGGTTACACCATGAACATAGCTTGGCAGCACTAGGCAAATAACCCTGACCCATCTTGGCGCAAACTGTACACCTCTCTTTCTCCAGAAGGTGTTACAACTGCGGTAGGTAAGATGACCTTCCTCTTCAGAATTTTATCTATGCTTTTGTTTACTGGGTTAGTCTATTTGCAGGGGGGAGACCTGTGGTGATAGTCATACTGACAAGGGGAAATTTGACTGGGTACTAGGGAACGTCTCATATTTGTCATTGTTGTGACTGGGACCCATTTTGGAGGAGAACTACCTGTGTCCATTCCAGGTTCAGAGGCGGCCCAGAGAAACAGGAAGGCAGATGGAGAGAGGAGGAAATGATGGAGTTGTGAAAGAAATAAAGGAAAAAGCAAATATCGAGACCAGAGAATGTGTGCAGGTTTATAATTTATTTGTTTATTTATTTACCGGGAAATTCCAACTGGACACAGGTCCTTTTTCAGTTGAGGCCCAGAGAGAAAAGCTCCACAGAACAATAAATGAGCAGCAGAGTACATTAAGAACACCTGAATATACATACAATAGCAAATAATACAAACTGCAGCATTCTTTATACATACAATATGAAACATAGTAATGAACAGATATACCAAAATCTAGATAAAGGCTAGAAGTAAAGGTAGGATGTATATACAGATAGTACTAGGCTCAAACAGATACTGTTCTAAACTCATATATCTAAATCTTATATACAAATATTGCACTAAACTCAAGCAGATATAAAGCAGAAGCTCCACATGATGGTGGAACAAGCTAGAAGGGCTAATGGGATGGAAGGGAAAGATAGAGGAGTAAGAGAGGAGACTGAGTGAGTAGCATACGTGGTAGTGAGAGGAAGCTAGGTGTAAGTCAGTTGGATATGTATTTGGAGTTGAGATGAAGTGAGGTAGTTAAGCATGTTATAACAGGTCTGAGAGATTGAATGAGGAGGGAAGGGGGGGTAAATGGTGAGCCAGAGCCTGCAAAGGAAGGAATGCAATGATCAGACAGTGTGAGGCATGGTGGCTAGGAGAGAGGAGAGGAAGGGAAGGTGAAAGGAGGGTTACTAGTCGGGACTGGTGCATGGGCATAACCAGAGATTTTTAAGTGAGTTTTTAGAGCAGTCTTGAAGTGATTTCAAAAGGGTAGTGTGGTTATAGAGGGGGGAGAGATTGTTCCATAATCTGGATATGATGCAGGGATTAGTGCTTCTCCTGCTAAGTTCTTGGGTTTGGTCCCTAGAAGTAGATTTTTGCTGCTGGAGCGTAGAGGTCTAGTGGAACAGTAGGGCTGGAGAAGGTTTTGAAGGAATGGGACTTTAAGAGAATGGTATCTTGTGGGCAAGGGAGAGTTGATTCAGGTAAAGAAGTTGAGAGAGTTCAAGCCAGTCAAGTTCTCTAAGTGAGATATAGTGATGGCTGCGATAAGATGCACCAGTGGCAAACTTAGCAATTTTATTGTTGCAAGCCATGAACTGGTTTAGGTCTGTTTGTCTAAGGTAGGTAAGTATAGGAGAGGCGTAGAATAAAGTGGAGATTAGGTGGGAATTGGCAGCAGAAATTCTGGCTGTCTTGGTGAGGAATTGTTTGCTTCTGTACAATGCACCTAGTTTTTTGTGAACCTTTTCTATGGTAAGAGAAATGTGAGTGTCAAATCTGAGATTGTTATCAATCTCAACACCAAGTAGTTTGCTGGTTCTGTTGGGGAGATGACGGTATTGTCTTTGGCTAGAATATTAAAGTGGGGGATAACTGGGTTAGATTTAGTGGGTTGGAAGATAAAGAGTTTAGTCTTGCTTGGGTTGAGTAATAACTGGGCATTAGATAGCCAGTTTTCTATAGATGAAAAGGCTTCCTGTGTGATCTTGTGAAGTTCAGGTATAGTTGGGGCTGAGCAGATGAGGGTGGAGTCATCTGCATACTGAATAAGAGAAGCATGATTGGTGGCTGTGAATAGATCACAGGTGAAGAGAGAGAATGGTAGGGGACCAAGGATGGAGCCTTGGGGAACACCAAGTGTTACAGGAAGTCAAGGAGATAGGTCATTATGTCAGACAACTGATTGTTGGAGGCCAGTTAGATAGCTATGAAACCAATCAGTAGCTGATTGGGAAAACAATAGGTTAGTGAGAACAGGGATTAGTAGTTTGTGTGAGACCATGTCAAAAACCTTGGATAGATCCAGAAATATAGCAGAGGAGAACAGGCCAGTATTTTTATGATGAAGGATAGCATTAGTGAAAGAGAGCAAGGCAGTAGTAATGCTGTGGCATGGCCTGAACCCATGCTGGGTGCTGGAGAAGAGGTTATTAATTAAGAGGTAATCTAAGACTTGAGAATGGATGCATTTCTCAAGCATCTTGGAAAGTGGAGAAAGGATGGCTATGGGGCGGTAATTGGAAAGTTCAGTGGAGGAGCCACCTTTATGGAGGGTAATGATGTGGGATAGTTTCCACAGTGTGAGGACATAGCTTTCTGATAAGGACTGATTAATTAAGATAGAAACTGGATATGCTAGGGCTTCTGCTGCTATTTTTAGGTATTCAGAGGGGAGATTAGGGCTTCTGCTGCTATTTTTATGTATTCAGAAGGGAGATTGTCAGCTGCAAGTTTTTGAGGCTCAAGTTTCAATAGAAGTTTTTTTTTTTATATAGGAGGTAGGCACTGATGAAAAAGAAAAGACTGTGGGCAGATTATTTGGTTTTGATGTTGGAAGGGTGGGTACAGGGTTGTTTTGTTTAGTCAAAGACAGAATGGTTTCAGTAAAGTGTTTATTGGATGAGTCAGCAACACTGCTGGAGGAAGGGGGAGTGGTAGGTGGGGGTTGCCTACTTTACCTGAGTGGAGAATGGAGTTTATTGTGGACCACAACTGCTTAGGGTTGTGATTGGAGAAGTTTAGGACAGACTGATAATACTGAGCTTTAGCTTCTTTTATTTGCTTTTTGACCTTGTTGCGCAACTCTGGGTATGACTGTCTAGAGGAAGGGATTTTTGTTAAGCACCAGTGGTCCCAGGCCTTAACTCTGATTTTCATTAGTGCCCTGGTGCTTTTTGTAGCCAAGGGGAGGACTGTGTTTTGATTCTGGCATTTCTTATTGGGGCATGTGTGTTTAGGATGTTTAGGAAGGTGCTATTGAAGAAGTGGACGGCTTCATCCAGACTGTGGTACTTTAGTGGTGTCCCATCACATTTTTGAAGGGATGCGATAAAGGAGAGAGGGTTAAAGTTTACCCTATTTCAGATTTGCCTATAGATAATGGGTTTAACACAATTTAAGTTGTGTCTCAGAAGGAATGTTGGAATGTGGTCAGTGAGGCTGTCTGGTAAACAGCTAGCTAAGTATGAGTGAGGGTCTTTATTGACTAATATCCAGTCGAGAGCAGCAAGTTTGTTAGAGTTTTTATTTATCCAGGTAGGTGACTATATTAGTTGTGAGAAGCCATGAAGATTTAAGTGCTGGGCTCGATGACTGTGACTACAAGATAGCCATTTGATATTAAAATCACCTAGGATTATGGTTTCCTGGGGTAGCCCAGTTCAGGAGATTTTCCAGTGGTTTGATGTTTTTGCCAGGTAGGAAATAGCATCCTATGATGTTGATTGTTTTATTTGTGTTTAGTTTGATGTTGGCATATAGGATTTCTTAATTTCCAATGGGGGGGGGGGGGCAGATGTGTTTTTAGGATCTGGATGTTGAGGTGGTGTTTAAACATTAGAGCTACACCACCCCCTTTCTTAGATTGTCTCTCTACTCAAAGAATGCTATAACCTGTTGGGAGTATTTCCTCACTTTTGATGTGAGGTTTGAGCCAGGTTTCAGTCAGGATGAGAATATCAGGAGAGTATAAGGCTATGTTGGCATTTAGGTCATGGGTTTTATTAGTTATACTTCTGATATTTAGACACATGAACATGAGGACAGATGGCTTTGCGTAGGGAAATATTTCAAAGAAACCTGTTTGATGGAGATGTGTCAGTAAATGATGGATTTATAATTGCAACCCTCCGGTTGGGAGGGTACTGGGATGATCTACTTAAAAAAATGGAGGTGCAGAGTGAGCCAGATAATAAAGGAGGTGTTTCCTGGGGGAGATTATGGAGAAAATACAAAAGGAGGATACAGTGACAATCCTGAAGAATAGTGGTGAGATGGAAAATGAAACATATGCAGAGAAAGTAAAAAAAGGTAAATGTGGAGTAGCAGAAAAGAAGGCAGAAGAAAATGAAAAACAAAAGTATGCAGTAAGGATTCAAAGTAAAAAAAGACAGAATTGGACAGGTGTGAAGTGTGGGACAATTTAATAGCTCCTTTGTGTATAAAAGCACGTGAAGTAAGAACATTTATTCTTATTAAAAGAGACATTTTGTGAAATTAGATTTGAGACTTTTTTCCAACGGAAATTTTTCTTAGAGAATAAGAAAAAAAAGTCTGTAACCCATGGAATTCTTTATGTGATAAAAACATTTAAAGGGAAACAAAAAAGAAGATTAATGTGCAATTTTGAACGGAGGTAGAAAGAATGACTTTGAAAGGATATTTGATGTAAAGAAGTACTAGACATTGCAAAAGTTTATGACAAAAGGGGTTTATCGACTGGTGGCTGGGATTGTAATATTGTGTTAAATATAGAAAGAGAAAAAATATACATATACCAAGCATGATAAATGTGTAGGGGAATGGAGGTGTTGTAAAATACTGGGGAGAACCCAAAACATGTTTTTATTTAATGTGGAAAAGAAGGGCATTTGATAAGTAACTGTGACAAAATAAAATGTTATATTTGTAGGAAAATGGGACATGATGCAAACAACTGTGAATTGAAGTGTTATGAATGTAATAAAAATTGACATTTATGAATGGATTGCAAAAATGAAAATAAGAATAAGGAAAAGGAAAGAGAAGAAAATGAACAAGATGAAGAAATGTTAGAAGTAGTAGAAAAAGAAGAAAAAATAATAAAGAGGACATAGGAGGAGATTCTGAAATAAGTGATGAATACAAACTTGGAGGTAGTAAAAGGAAAAATAATTATATTGCTAAAATGGTAAAAGACATAAAACGAAAATTTAAAGGGATAAGTACAAAAGAAAAACGAAAGGAAATGGATGAAAAAGAATACATACAGCTAAGTACTGGGCTTGGTATAATGGTTAAGGTGTTTGACTCACAGACACAAGGTGCAGTGTTTAATTCTCACCTTTGGGAAGGAAGTTGGTTATGCTTAAATGGCATATTAAAAAGCTAGTCTAGTAAATGGCTATGAACTCATGAAATTATAAATCTAAAGATAAGGGAAATTAACATTTTAGAGTGCTCCCTATAAACATAATAGTATTAGGAATATAGTAAAAAGAATAAGAATTTTGGAGTGGTGTAATACATGTGATGTAGATGTAATTATATTAGAAGACACAAGATTTTTAACAAATGGAGAAAGATTACCAACAGAGAAACCATGGGGAGGAAAGATAATCTGGAATTTGAGAAATGAGAGATATTCTGGAATAGCCATATTCTGCAGAAATACAGTAAAGATATTAGATGTAACTTTAGTAAAAATGGGAAAATTAACTACTGTAGATTTAAAATGGAAAGAACAAGTATACATAATTATAATATTATATGTTTATACTAACTGTAAAGAAAGATAAAGCTCATTTCATCAGATGTTAGTCTAGTTTGTGATAAATATGAATACTATAATAGGAGATTTTAATTGTGATTTAAGAGGCAAGCATAAGAAAGAAAGAACATGATATAAGAAAATTGTTAGAAGTTATACGATGTGGTAAGTTACAAATTTGGGGAAAAATCATGGACTTACAAAAGGGGTATGTATAGAACTGAAATATATTATTTTATAGTATCAGAAGGCTTAGTTATATAAGAAGGGGTGGTAGTTAAAACAAGATTTTCTGATATCTTGCAATACGGCTAGAGATAAAGGAAAACAGGGATTATACAGAATTAGGCAAATAAATAAAAAGGATAAATGAGAAAGCATGGAATGAAGAAGGAAAGAGATTAGTAATACAGTTATGGAAATATATTACTATGAGAACATTTTATAAAAATGGTTTGAATAGTGGGTGATATTTAAGAAAAAATATAAAAAAAAATGTTTTTATGTGGCAATATGATGTGAAAAAAGTAGAGAAAGAAAAATATAAAAGAACATATAATGATGCACTGGAACTGGAAGGAGATGGATTATAAAACACCTGATGTATTAAGAATTCCAGTTCTGTTAACATATGCAAAGGACATTATAATAACTTCAAAAATAATTGGATAAAAGAAGTAATAATTTGCACAAATGAGTATCTAGAGATGATAGGGATGGCTTTATATAAAGAGAAAAGTAAAAGTTTAGGTAATGTAGTAAAGACTGTGGGTATATATTTTACAATGAATGAATATCTGTGTTAGGTATAAAATTTGGGAATAATGATGCAAGCAGAATTCAATGGGAAAACAAGAAAAGAAACAAAACAAACATCTTTTCTGGAGAACATATAAATTATCATTCAGGAAAAAATGCTTATTTGATAAATTCAGTACTGTTGGGAAAAATAACAAACTTAGCAAATATATTTATGTTGCTAACAGTATTTGAAAACAAATTATTGTAGATGTGTTAATTTATATTGAGTTCTAGATTAAACCCAATAAAAAGAGGAGTTTGGATGTAAATAAAGAAGAGGAGGTTTAGAGTCAATTAACCCAGTGGTATACACTGCTTTATTAAATTTATACAAAGTGATAAAGTGGATAAATGAAAAAAGATGAGAGATTAGTAGTAAAACTGTATAACTTTAAGCATGATAAATGTTGGGGTATGGTAAAAAGAGCAAAGGAGAAAAAGAGTTACCATGAAAACAATATTTTTGTGGAAAATAAAAATTGATGATATGGAAAAAGAAAAGTATGGTGTAAGAACATAAATGATAAAATATTGCTATGCAAAACCATGGGAAAATCTAACAGATGAAAAAAAATTAAAGCT
>NC_056747.1:787955730-787998230 GCF_019279795.1 Protopterus annectens
GTGTTTCTGACAAAAAGAGAATGAACACCAAACCTCTCTGCAACATTTTTAAGAAATGTATACAGAGGGATTACTCCCCCTCCCCTACTACTTATATTTATTCCAAGATTGCTTTATCTGGGAGTACAGTGAACATTCCAAAATACCTCCATCTTGGAATTAGTATATATTCTCCCTGTTCATACTTAAATTCTCTCAGTTCTGTGGATCACAGTTAATTAGTCCCTGGATTTTCAACAGGCAACTCAGTTGCACCGTCTGAAACCTCTCAATTGAGTAAATGCTGACTGCTAAGTGAGAAGGATGGGTAAAAAAAGGGGTAGAAGGAAATGAAGCTGAGGTGATATATGTAGTGCAATCATGAATACTTCAAACGTACACATCTGTGATTCCTAAGCTGACAAGTACAGTAAGCAATGAAGACTTACTCTTAATAAGAAAAGTCCTTTCCTATCTCTATGATTCCATCTAGTGTGAAAAGACATCTGTTATACAGAGGGTGGTAGCTGTATGGAACAGCCTTCCTCAGAAGCATGTGACAACAAAAATAGTCAAGAAGTTTGAGAAGATGTGTGATTTTACATAAGGTCATTTTAATTAAGATCAGAAGGAAGAAGACTTCTAGCTTGAAATTGGACCTTATCCACTTGGTAGGAAAAATACATACCTCTGCACTCCTTCCTCTGCCTCAGCTGTGGTAGAAGAAAATCTTGACAAATTTTAAAAATGGAGCTTTCTGGAGGAGCACTTCTCTTGATCAGACCAGTCAACTATCCCTGTTCTGGAGGAACATACCTATATTCATGCCTGATTTATCCTTGCACATGATGTACCTATTTTTTTATGTTTACCCCTATTTAGAGGCCTGATTTACCTCTTCACATATTTTCTGTATCCCCATATCACTCATGATATTTGTCTAGTACACAGAAAACCATACTACATGAGCAACATACTAGTGGCACCAATAATTTTAAGAAAGTGGACACACAGCTTACATCTCCCTATTTCAGAAGGAAAAAATAAATGGCCTTGTGTGGTTGAATTTTGCAATACAGTTCATTAAAGTCTGCAGATTCTACACTGCATTTTGATAACATGCTTGTATTTTTTAGTCATTTTATCACTGTTTTTTAAATGTTTTTCTGGGTAGTAACCCACATTTCTACTGGATGTGGGAAAAGTTATGTGCTTTTTGGTATTCAATTTTTTTTTTTTTTGCCAATTAGCTGTCCGGACTTTTGGCTTGGTGCAGCTACTTTTTAAGGGTCTTTGAACCTATTTTCAATGCCTGCAGGTTGACAGGCATGCTCTCAGTTATGTCATTGCAGCATTACAACTATGTAGGCACTGGCAGCTTGGCTATTTTGCTGCAACTGAGACAGCAAGCAGGCTGGGATATATTCAGTGATGTACTATAATTTTAGTTAGAGCAGAACATGACCCCAGGTGGAAGCCACAGATTAAATAAGTACATAAAAAGGAGGAAAGACACCTCAGCCATGTGGCGCAGAGGTATGAAGCCCTTACTACACCCCAGACATCCATATTTTCCTCTAAGGGCACCTGTGCTGTTGAGATCAGAGAAGGGGATAAGGATGGGAGTGAGTGTATGACATAGTCTCACCCACCCAGAGGGGAAAGATGCTGCCTAGTCTCCCTGCAGTAGCAGGGTTAAGAGCCAAAGAGCCAGCCAAACTCCATGCTGGATTCGGTATACCTTTTGGCCAGAGGGCTGAGCAGCAAGGCTGCCACATAGTGGGTGAGGGTTACGGCACACTCTCTGGCCGCAGTATGATGCTACACCAGCATCCTCAATTTCCCCACCAGCCCCAGATGTGAGTCAGGATGAGCCCTGGGGAGGCTAAGATGAGTCTGGTAGACCCACTGAACAAGGAGATAAGCTGGTGACAGCTGAAGTTCAGCTGCAGGCAGGGGGAGTAACAAAAATGTAGAAATACACATTGATGGTAGCTTACAAGACAGGATATATTCAGATGGAAGCCACTTCTGGGGACAGACATAGCTTCATATAGTTTTATGTGATTTTATGCACATGCATGTGACTTCATGTCTTCTGTAGCAGCATCTAAGCCAGAGTGCTGTCGACAAAACCAAAAGTGGAACCACAGACTAAACCTATACATTAAAAGGAGGAAAGACACAGAGCTGGTAGCTTATAAGATAGGGTACATCCAGATGGAGTTCACTGACTCAGTGCTGCAGACAAAACAGTCACACCGAAATAAGGAGGGGGCCTCTTGAAGTCATGGAAATGAAGGAACAAAGGGTTATTTGTCTGATTATTTGAATCCTACCCAGGGCTTTTATCATCATTCCAGAATTACCGCTGTTCCCCAACTGCCACACCACTGCCCCTGTAACACAAACTGATCCACAATGACTGCCAGTCTAAAGAAAGGAGTGAAACAAGCCTTAGACGTAATATATGAAGTTCAGATATTACACAGAAAGGAAACACTGCAAACTAAAAATTAATACTAGCTCCCCTTTCATTGATATTTGGTGGAAATATTGACCATGCAAAGGAAAATAAACTACTCGTGCTAAAGGGTGAAGTCATCTAGACAGTACTTTATAACAAAGTCAGACTACTTGGCAGAATTACTGAGTGGCAGGCTGCCATTTCGGAAGGACAGTGTGCTGTTCACTCTGTTTCCACAATGAAATCATTACACTCTCTTCTCTAATGGCAGACGTGTTTGGTGTTACAAGTACTATGTTTAGCACTGCGTTTTTTTTTTTTTTTGTTTACTGTGATGGATGGAGTAGTCCAAAATATGCTAGGTAACAACTGCCTTAATTTTAATATTGCTTGATTTGGCCTGAGGGGCTAGATCTATACACTACATAACATGTTGTTGCTGGGAGAGTGCCAGTATTCTGGCCTGGCAATTTCTGTATTTGGCAGTTTTGTGTATTAATTCCCAGTCCAAATAAGACCACAGCTGTTCTAAATGTTAGAAAGTGGTCACTTGATAGAATGTATCTTAAGCTGGTAAAATTAAATGATCTCCTGACCTTCTTTGTTTATACAGCTTTTTCTCAGAAACAGACTTTGACCCTTCCATCATTTACTGTCATATTTGTGAAACAATGGCAGGACTGCACATTTGGAATACTTTACTCCCTATGTTCACTGCATAAGTAACTTTTAGTTTTGTAAGGGTCTGCCCTGTATAGTGAACAGTGGATGTATAAGTCACACACGTTAACACAGAAGGAGCCTGAGATAAGCCTGAGAAATGTTATCTTTTAGAACATTTTCAGTGGAATCTTATTTCAAGGTCCTAGAACAGAACAACTCACTCTGTAAAGCCACATGGAGTTAAAATGCAGAGGATGGTATATATTTCAAGTTCTATATTTTAAATGTGTGAAATTCAACAAGGATTAAATATTGAATTTCACTGACAAAATTTTATACTTATAAAACACTGCACGTGGCATGGACTCAGGTTTATAAGTAGCAGTGAGAATTAAATTAAATTATTTTATAATTGTATTTCATAAGAAAAACCCTCAACAAGTAAAGTTTGTGTGGCATAGTTTCATTATAAGGGCAGTGACCCTTGATTCTTATAATTTTGGCAAAGTTTCTATACACTAGACACTTTTGAATTTGTAGTTATCCATTTTATTATTTTGAGTGGAACTATGGCAATATCTCAGTGCACAAAAGGCAAGCACTAACACTAAAAATAATGAACTAAAAATACTGAAATACTAAAATGCCAGAAATTACAAATAACCCAGCAGTTTTCTCAGGGAAACCTGCTTCAATGTCAACGTTAGTTCCTTACAGAAGGTTGACATGGTGTACACAATTGCAAAGGTTTTTGTTGAATGCACTGATGTTTATTGTAAGGATCACTGCAATTGTATGATCACTGGCTTATGTCACAAGCAAAATCAGACCATCTGGTCCAACTTCCACAACTGTTAAATGTCCTCAAGCAGGGCCGGCCACCTTCCCATAAAAAAGGAATGGTGTTCATTTCATCTTCAGTTACTTTTTTTTGCTCCTACCCTCACACCCATCAAGTCTCCCCCTAGCTACTCCACTAACTTCTTTGTTCCCCTTGAGACTGCTATGGCACATTTGTTTTCCTTGCAGCAAAAATAAGGCACTAAGAGTGGTGCCATTATTCAGGCTGGAGTTGGAAGGGAGGTACTAATTTAGCCCTATCATTTTCTCTGTCCCTGCCCAGTTGATGCTCTGGTGCTGTGCATGCAAAGGTAGTTGTGCAGAACTGTCACTTGCTTCTTTGTGTAGCATAAGTTGGCAGCCTCTCCCCTGATCTGAACACTTTCATAGGCTCTCTGTTCTCCACCAAGGAGCTCAAACAGTACATATTCATGGGCTTCTATGTCTCCCATCCCACATTGACAGAAGCATGCAGGTTTCCCCTATTCATGCTTCTCTCACACCCATTTGGTTGTTCCAGTTCCAAGGCCATTAATTAATGGAGAGTCATTCAGGTCACAGTCAGGACTGCATTCCTTCTAAGCCTCAGAACCAACTGCCTTCCTGCTACACAGAGCATTACAAAATCTGTATGTCAGCACCTTTGCAGTCCCATCAGTTTTATGAGGGCCTGTCAGTGTCAGCTCCACAGAGGCACAAGCTTATGGGCTCACATCAGCTCTCAGCCCTAGCATCTCATACCGGTATATCCAAATCTTCCAATACACCTTAAAGGGCTCACAGCTGTATACAGACATCTCAGTTTCTATGTGCCTCTCAAGATTTTATTTCTGCATCATAACTAATTCCTAGGTGCCCCCAGTTGGCCAGGGAGATTTCTGCAAAAGGAGAAGCCTTTCTCTTTTCTCAAATATGCATATTGTTTTTGTCCATGAACCTAATCATCCTGGGGAAGAGTCTACCTTCTCTTTCTGAAATGTAACAAACCTCCCAAAGTGCATAAGGTCATCTTAAAGCATATAATCAGTTCCACCAATTTCTTCCTCAGTCCCATTTGTCATTGGTCAGAAAAATATGTAGCCATTTGACATGCAATCCATGTGACACCACCACTGCCAGGTGAACTTCCTACATTATGTACTGCTGTTACATTGAAAAGAAAGAGAGATCTCACTGGAACTGTCTTCTGACTCTGAAGTAGCAGAAGAAGAAAACAGCTTTTGCCTCTCAAATCTGTAAACAACTCAGATATGACAATGACAGCAACAAATCAATGTCTTTGGGTAATAACTTCCTCCCCTGCCCCCTGAAAATATTACATTTGATCTGGGAGCATTTCAGATGGGAAGTGAAAGAGATGTCTGACTCACATGAATGCGAAGCCCATGGCTATCCCTCCAGTTACACAAGGTTTGAGGATGTCTTTGGGAGTATCTTATCAGATTTTGACTCTTAAATCGCTGGCACCTAGAAAGAAGCATTGATTTTACTGAGCTGAAGACAAATTCAGGTACAAGTACAAAAACTCAGAAGTTGACCCTGCTGTTGTTTCACTGGATGCATCTAGATGGTCAAAGCCGGTGACAGTTAATAATACTTCACCTAAAGGCAAAAAAGTTTTATCCTGGACAGGTTTAGAAAACAAATTATAAGCATTAGGCTTTTGTGATTAATTGCTTGACACACACATTCAGGCAGACATTATAAAACAAGTAGGGGACATCTGTGTATGGCGTGGGAGGTTTCAGATGACTCCATTAAACAGTACCTTCATAAACATTTGCAGACAGACAGACCTCAGAGTAAAAAAAACATACAATTTGACTCTTAAATCGCTGGCAGGGTGGGAGGGTGGCCTAATGGTTAAGGTGTTTGCTTTACAAACACAAGGTGCAGGGTTTGAGTCTCACAAAGGATAATTAGCTTAGTACTAACCTATGAACCTATGAACCTATGAATTAAATGCAGCTGTTAATGCACAGACTTGTGTGACATCCTTAGGAGCAGTTATCAGATAGTATGTATGGCTAAGAAAACTGCCCCTGACTGAGGATTTTTAACGACCATTATTAAATACACCAATGGACAAACATTTACTTTTGGGGCTTCCCTCTCAGGACATATTTAAATATGCAAAGACAAGGGTAAATCAATCTAGACAATGAAGCAACTGTTTCAGTACCCCATATTAACATGAACCTTCTCAACAATCAGTTGTCATTCTGCTGTCAACAATACTGTATTTATCAGTCTGAAGTATGTGTTTGAAAAGGTTCAGTAAACAAACAGCAGCTACTAATGTAGACAGCTTGGCAGAAGCAGGGGCAATGGCCCTGACCCAGTCAAGATGGCACTCCTCCACTCCTCGGTCCTAACTACATTTCTTGTCCAAAATGCAATGGTTCCAGATAACTATAGACCATTAAATGGAGGACCCAATAAGTGCAGTTTACAAAATAGAAGTCAGAGTAAGTTCTTCCTTCCTTCATTGGAATGCCTCCTATTCCCCAGTCCAGGCTTCCTTGGCAAAACCCATTTTAAAAGACATGTTATCATCAACATGCCAAGAGAAAGTCTTTGCCATAGAATGCCAACAAAGTTTTTACTCTGGTGTGTTCTTAATTCCAAGAAAGGGCAGTAAGTGGAGACCAATCTTTTATTTGTCAAGCTTAAACACTTTCCTGGTGGTCAAAAATTCAGAATGCTTCCATGTAGTCTCTTTTTCAATTGCTACTTCTGGTGGCTGTTATAGCTACCCTGGACATTCATTCCAATTTACAAAGAACACAGAAAGTTCCTTTATTTCCTGGCTGAATCAGAACATTTCCTTTCACCTCCTTAGCATTTGGCCTCTTTCATGACTACAGGGCATTAACATCTCCAGTACTTGGATAACTGCCTTGATCTAAGCAAAATCCAAATAACAGCTGAAAAGAGTACAAATTATACAATTCAGTGCTTCATCAGATCGGGGATTTTATTCAACCTGCAGAAATTCAGCATCTCCATATCAAAAACCGTAAGTTTCCATGGGGGACAATTCTGAGCACAAATAATTGGAGAGTCTGTGTCTCAGTGCAAGTGCTAACAGTGTTAGGAAACTTATTCTCTTCACTTCGTGGCAGCAGGGACCATTCCACAGGATCTAAGTTACATGGTCTCCTTAATCCTCATGGTTTGTCTAGTGAGACTGAACATGTGAACAGTGCAGTGATGCCTATACAGTCTATGGTGCCAACACCTGCACTTACTCAGGAAATACTACTTTTCCTTCACTTCACAGGGAATTCTTTGGAGGGAATGACTCCTCGGTTAAAGCCAACCTGGGACTACCCTTGGCAAAAAGTGGAACATTCTTTCACAACAGATACCGCCAACCCAGCACAGGGCATGCATATGGGTACTGTGGGAGCATTGGAACCTGGAACTACAGAGAAAGGAAGCAGATACATTAGACCAAAGAGATGTTAGCCATTACTTATAAACTTCAGGTTGATCTTATGGTCAGGCATCCTCAAAGATATTACTTTCTTGCTTTATTTATTCAATGTTATTTATTTATTTATCCTTTGTTCACCAAGTTAGTCCAACTAAGCTTAAGGCCTCTTTTCAAGGGAGACCCAAGGTGGCATTTATACTATACTATGGGAAAATTTGGTCAGGGGTATTGAGGAACTTCAGCTACTCTTTTTGATAGGTACCATGCAATCTTTTGCATCCACCTGAGCTAACATAACTCAAGCAGATGGAACCTTGATTTAACATTTCATCTAAAGAGGATACACTCAGGAGTACAGCCCCCCTCCCCAATGCTGCACTGTAGTGGCAGGAATACAGCCATCTGCAGTGGTAACAGATTCCACATTCTTCTGACCTTCCAACACAGAAGAAAGCACACTGCTGGTTGAGACACTGACACTGCATATTAAAGACAGCAACACATCAACAAGCAAGATTTCACAGACTCTTACTGGTTCTGCAGGCTAGCCATGTTGGCCTGGGAGCTTGCCTTCAAAGCAGAGAACTCAGCTCTATGCTTATTACATTCTTTCAGCTTATAATGTATTTACAGGCCAATTAGCAGATCTACTCCCAACACCCTTGGGTGGAACATGGATCCGGAAGTCTTTTATGAATTGACATTGTCCTGAAGAACCTCTTTAGTAAGCCTTTTGTCTTTAATAAATTGCCAGATATCACAATTCTTCTTGAGATTTCCATTTAAGGTAGCCCTAGTAGTAGGCATATTCTCCATCCTCTGGAAGAGGAAGCTGCCCCATGCCTCTTCTCCTCTGTCTCTAATTCCAAAATTATTCAGAAAGTCAATCCAGGACAATGCCAGACTGATATTGGTTATCCCCATTATGGCCAAAGACAGACATAGATTGCCTTTCTCTAGGAAATGTGCACATTAAAGGCTAAGATCATCTCCTTATCCTGCAGTCTGCAGTCCTGACACAGAGTCTCAGTGTACCTAAAGCTATAACACCTCTGCCTTATAGCTTTGAATATAAAACCCTGATTCCACAGTAAAAATCCTTTCCCCCAGAGCTCCTTTGGATACTGAATTAAGCCAAAAAACGTACATCAAATCTTACTTAGTCAAGCGGACAATATTTTTAGTCTGGTTTAACTCTAAAGGCATCTTACCTGAGTATACAATGGTACAACAAACTTTCTCCTATTTTTCGACTCTCTTTGAGAAAGATTTTTCCTGTGCACTGTTTTTCTCCTCTCTTTGTGAACTGGCTTTCCTGGGCATCAGTTAAGGTACATTTCATAGGTTCATAGGTGTGTGCCAAGCTAATGATCACAAGGGCATTTTTAAGCCTTGCCATGCATCCCAAATCTATGACATGTTCTGGTAGCCTTGATAAGTGTAATCAGGGGCTTTGGCAATGAAACATTTACAAGCAGCAGCCTGGGATATGAACCATTTACAGGCTGCATGTGTCCTTTTTTCCTGTTCCCCATCCAACTATCTGAGTTACACTTTGCTAAACATGGATAGGGAGCCTTTCCAGAGAAGTGGTAGTCTCTGGGATACATACCTGTCCCTCCAGCAGGTCTTATTTGTATCACAGGCAAGGGTTAAGTCTTTAGAATGGGTAATTATGGCACTGTTTGTTTTCTGGATATGCGGGAGGTCCATCAGGGTGGGGTATGACAATGCTTTGTTTGTCAGGCATAGATCTACCCTCAACAGAATGTAGGAGACAGAATACAGGAACAGGGCCTTAAGGTAGTCTACGTAGGACATGTTACTTATGACCTGTATTCTTTTAGTGAGGAATCTCTGTGGATGTGCCAGTTGCTGGATGTTCCTGGTTAGGTATGTACCAAGGGGGCACTGTATTCAATGACAGATCTGTCTGATGAATGCTGAATTTAGTGGAACAATGATATCCTTGGACCTAGATGCCATACCTTTTTTATAAGTTGGACGGCCCAGTGGTGCAGCTGTTAGCATTGTCGCCTCACAGCAAGAGGTTTTCTTGTTCGAATCTCGGCTCAGTGCCTTCTGTGTGGAGTCTACATGTCCTCCTTGAATTCGTGTGGGTTTCCTCCAAGTGCTCCGGTTTCCTCCCACATTACAAAGACATGCGTCTGGAACATTTCTCCCTGGGCCTTCACTTAAAATTGGCTCATTCCAAGTCGTACGTTCCCAGTTAACAAATGTTAAATGAATAATACATAAAATAAAATAAGTTGCTCAACACAAAATGATTTTCTCACTACCGTAGACACATGATGGTCAAAGGCTAGATTACTGTCTATGTGTGACCCCAGGTCCCTGACTACTGGGTCAACTCTTAGTGGTGTGTTGTCAATATGATAATTGCTAAGGGTGGATGACTTCCTGAACGATACTATTATGCATTTTTTGGCATTTAATTTTAGCCCATGGCTCTGACACAAGTTATTTGTTTGTCTCAGCCCTTCCTGGAGAATGGTTGTGTCAGTGCAGGATTCTATGACTGCTCCTAATTTGCAATCATCTGCAAATGTAGTTGGCCATAGGCCATTAACATTGGCTTTGACTTCAGAGAAGTAAATGCCAAAAAAGGAGTGGTCCCTAGGACCGATCCCTGGGGGACTCCGTTTGTGACTGGCCTCTTTGTAGAAACTGACTTCTCAATTCTAACTTCCTGGGTCCTGCCTCTGAGCCAGCTTGCTACCCACTGGGTCACATAAGGGTTTCTACCTAACCCCTTCAGTTTATCAACAATCTTTGAGTGTGGTAGTTTGTCAAATGTATGCCTTGTCCAGGTCAAGGTAGTCAGTATGAACCATTTTAACCTCATCCATTGCTTTGGTGACCTTCTCGTAGAAATCCACCAGTTTCATTGGGCACGACCTGCCTTTGTTGAAACTAAATTGGGTTGGGTCCAGTGTCTGGAGGTTTCCAATGTCATTAGTGATCATTTCCATGAGAATTCTTTCCTTGGCTTTGCATATGATACTGGTGAGACTTATGGGTCTGTAGTTTCCAGGATCTGTAGATGGCCCATCTTTGTGCAGAGGGATGACTGTTACTGTTCTTCATTTGTGAGAAGTGAAGCCTATTTGGAGACTATGGTTAAATAGGAATTCCAGTGGGCCTGAAAGGTCATGTTTCATTCTATTTTGAGGGCATCCTGTTATATTATGTGGGCCCATAGATGCAGTGTTCTTGGCCTTAAAGAGAGCATTGAGAATCTGTTCCCTAATGATAGGAGGGGGAGTTATATTTGATGGTATATACTGAAAGGAGGCTGAGGGGGAGAGAGGGGTAAAGATACAGTTGAATTTCTCTGCCAGTAGATATGCTATATCTTCTCAGTTTTAATTTCTCCAAGTCTTTTGGGTTTCTAATACCATGACAGGAATTGGCCCCATTCCTAACTCAAATTGTGATTCAAGTTGGTGAAATTAATACTGTTTCAATATTTGTTAGCCAGAAGTGCTCCTTGCGGCACCCGCATTGTTCCCAGGAATGACTCCTTCTGCAGTTCGTACAGAGTTACATATATTGGTAACATATCTAGGTACGACTCTAAATTCTTTTTTATAAGACCCATTGCCCCTGCTACTATTGAAACTGTCTGGGTAACCTTGTTACACACTGCCCTCATTTCTGCCTGCAACTCCTGGTATTTTATGACTTTGTGTCTCTCGTCTCTCTCTACATAAGACACTGTAGTCACTGGGTGTAGCAATGTCAATGATCAATACTACTTTTGATTCCTCTCATGGACAACTATATCTGGTTTTCTCGCATCTATTTTTTTGAACTGTTGGTAATGGCTGACCCCATGTTTTCAGTGTTTTTCAGCTGTTTCAGTATTATAATGTTTGCACAATCCCCAGTTCAACAGTCTTGTCACATTATTATGCCTTTCAGTATACAGCCCTTCTGCCATTAGTATATCACAACCAGCAACAAGATGTGCGACTGTTTCCAATTCTTTTTTTACAAAAGCTACATTTGTCTGTTTCTCCCACATGTTCAATGAGGATGTTCCAAGAGTTTTCTATACTTGCAGCTATATTTATGCATTTTCCACATTTCTTGTCTTCTCATCTGATCCTTCACCTTATAGTCTTTCTTTTGTTTTTGGCACATTCAGTTGCTGCCTGATTTTCATCTACTTCTGGTCTGATTTCCATTCCCAGTTGATGCCGATATGCTTCTGCTAAACTAAGCAGGAAAATTGCCTTAGACTTATTATCCTCATGTTTCAAAACTTTCACTACATTTGGGTCTTGTGAGGTCACCAGATATGTATGCAGTCGCACAACTGCAGATCTATACATGTAATCAAATGTTGCTCATCACCCAGACTCATCTGTTCCTCATTCATAAATATTAGAGAGCCTACCCTAAATAAACCCTTTTCATGAATATATTCATCCTCTCTGCTCTAGATTCAATAATGAAGTTAAAGATATTTTGGCTAGAATCCACCAACAATACAATTATATAATATGCACAATATTCATCCAATGATATTCAACATTTTATTATAGGCAAACTTTTAACTTTTATATACAGTTTGTCTCTGGCTATGAAAACCTGTGCTGCATACATTTAAGCATGAATTTATGCACCCCCTTTCTACAATCATAGCTCCAAAAATTTGCCAGTAACTAAAGGTCTTTTGCTAAAACTGAGCCACTCGCACAGGTTTTAGAAAAAATAATCTACACTCAAATCCTAGACTACCTCCAGAAATATGTTTTCAGATAAGCAACATGATGTTAGACTAAAATATATACTTCAAATTTACAATAAAATGGGACAAGGACAGCAAACTGAGCCTGACACAGTATATTTCCCCAGAAACTAAAACAGTGGCTTCTCATTTGGAGTTCCTATTTGTTTTTCAGCCTAATTAACAGTGTATTTAGAGTTGTTGCTAACAGCAAGCAAACCCACACCGCCTCCAGCAGCAATGAATTCCCTCAAGAATCACTACTAGGGCCCTTGCTGTTCTCATTTTTCATAAATGTTCCATGATGTTTCCACGTTTGAAATACTTACTGTAGTCAGATGATATAATACTTACTAAATCTGCTTATTCTTCTAGTACACTAAACTTTTTACTGTAAAATGACTTAGTGCAGCTTTGGATGTGTCTCCACTTAAACAACTTATGCTTAAACGCCAAGTAAACAACTACTCTTCAGTACATGACAAAGGCCTGGCTCATCCACTGGCTTTAATGGACCCACGAGGCCAAAAGTTACCAATTGTTCAAAAGCAAAGAAACTTGGGGCTTGAACTGGATCAATACATATCCTTTAACATACATGTACAACACAATCATATAAAGTACTAACATTCCACAATCAACTAACTTGGGAAGACAGGAAAGCTATTGTCATTCCTGTGCTTCTGCCATGACTGGAGTACTGACTAGCAGTTGTAGTTTTATTCTTCTTATAAAATACAAATATTCTACAAAACAGTTAGTAAAATATAAATATTTGTTGTTCCCTTGAGCCTAAACACTGAGCACCATTGTTTAACGAGCAGTCATGCTACTAAAGTATTAAGTCTTTAATCTAATAAATTAAAATAACTGTATTCCTTAAAAGTATAAATCTCAGTTAAGAAATAGTTTATACTCACTTAAAAGTCAGGAAAGTACAATGTTGTACAGACATTGTTTTACCTTAACATTAGCAGAAAAGTCATTTGCAAAAATTGCTCCACTGACCCAGAATAATGTAACAGATACAATCTAAAATGTATATAATATCACAAAAAACAAAAACTTACAAACACCACTTGGAAGAAAATAAATGCATGCTTTGAAAAACAAACAACTAATATATGTACTGCAATTCTGACTAATATTTCAGCTCTTTAACATAAGTTGATAAATAAATTTACTGGCACTGTATTTCATTTTTTACATTTCTTATAAGTATGTGAAAGAAAATAAATGCAAATGATTTGAAGAGCTTGATTAAATAACCTATATCTATCTACATTTATAACTAATACTTTGATTATTTAACATTAAGTTGGCAAAAAAAAAAATAAAACTACTAATAGTACGATTCTTTTGTTTATACATCTTATAATTAAGTATAAAAAATATGACGGCCTAGTAGTAGGTTTAGGCTGTTTTGTATTCATTAACATAGTCATTTATACAGGTAGGCCATTTAATATTGTAATAAGCTAATCATTGTTCACGTAGTGTAAAACACCTCTTGTTTCTGCTTTATCTAGTATTTTTACATATACTGTTATCTGGAATATTGAATGACCCGGTATACTATGTATTTTATGGTTTCTTTGATCCTGTATACTATGTATGTTATAGTGTCTTTGCCTTCTGTGTCTATTCTACATGTAATTGAATGTTAATATCCTGGAGCCGAAATTGCTCAGGTCATACCTGGAAAGGATATTCGGACCAGTGCACCCATCCAGCTGACAAATGTACAATAAATTGATCTGTCTCGCTCATCCTCTCTATGCTGCTCTGCACATCAGGCAATAAGTACTTTCCAGACACTTGTTGTTTGAGTAGCAGTTATGTTTTTTATGGGGTTGAGTTGCTAGCCCGGCACTCAACCCTCCTCGGAGGGCACACTCGCACACACATTCACACCTAGGGCCAATTTACAATATCCAGTCCACCTACTGCATGTCTTTAGAATGTGGGAAGAAACCAGAAAACCTGGAGGAAATCCATATGAACACAGGGAGGACATGCTGACTCTACACAGAAGGCACCCCAGCCAAGAATCGAACCAGAGAACCTCTTGGTGTAAGGTGACAACACTAACTGCTGCATCACTGTACCGCCCCAATAAACTAATAAACAAAATAAAAATTGGATGCTATACTGCAAAAACTAGAATAATATGGCCTATGATTCCACAAAAACAGATGAAAATAAGTTTAGCTCTCTGTTGAATATCTGGGACATTTAACTGATACAAAGCACGTTTGAAAAACTCCTTCAGAATTCAAAGGTATTGTGAGAGCTCCAGCTTGTCATTATAGGAGACATCTTTGATTTTTTCTTGGGGTTACTGAATTATTGTGAAAGATTTTTGTTCCCACGCTTACCAGCATTACTAAAACCATTGGATGAACTCGCTAGTTAAGGCAAGATTTGGAAGTGGATTGAAGCCTTTGATGTTGCATTAAATAGGCTAAACAATCATTGCTAAATTCAGAGATGCTGACACATTCTGACCCATCCTTAACTCTGTAGTTAGCCTACAGTACATCTCGGTATGGAAAGGAAGCAGCTCCATTACGCATTACGCCATCTGGAAAAGTGAGATTAATTTCCTTCTCTTTATAGAATTCACAGCACACCGATAGCAGAAACAAAAACAATACATTCCTCTCTAGCACAACAGCAATAACACTTCCTACTTTTTATAATCTACTTCAAGACCACTGCATACCGGAGTATAAGATGCCCCAGCACGGGTCAACTTCACATAATCGAACATCCGAATGTTCGACTTTCATATGGCCAAGACCATATGATCGAACATTTGAATGTTCAACAATGTGAAAAAAAAATAAACCAACAAAAAAAAACTAAACAATGCTAGCATGGGGAGCAAGCCCCCCGCTATTTAAATATACCAACTCCAATATCACACTACATTGCGGTAAAGGGAAATCTTCCCGTTCTGCGCTCTATGGAGATCCCCATTCAGACCGGTTGGACTTTTAAAAGTTCAATCATGTGGTCTCAGCCATATGAAAGTAGAGCTTTTAAAAGTTCAACCATCTGAAGGGGACCCCCCCATCACACAGCATCTATTTTCTCTAATGCAAATTCTTCATTTGTGATCATTCTTCTCATGGTTCTGTGGGAAGAAAATTCTGTGAACAATCATAGTGTTTCTCTAGTTTGGTAGATCCACTGAATATCTTTTAATTTCTATGTATCTGAATACATCTGCATCTGCTGACACCAGAACAAATGACATCATATTCATCAATACCCACATCTAGCAGTATCCAATGGAATACATCACATACAATGTCAATTTGTTGCTTAAATTAATGGCAAATTCAATGTTTTAAGTTGATTGCTCTCAGATACCCTACCATAAAAAAGCAGCACTGTTAAGTAATAGTACAACTCACTTTATTTTATTCTTAGTCATGCTAAATTCATGTGGAAAATTTGATTTTACTGTTTTGTTTTTTGTTTTTATCTTCCCAGATACTCTTTACCATCACCTAACCATCTTATGTCTGGATGAATTAAAATAACTTTTAAGTATGAACAGACACTTTGAATTTTGTAACTTACTCTCCTGATTTTTCTTTCTTTTTTTTTTTCATTCCATTGTCATTCTTTAATGTCTATGTGTTCATTGATTTGCATGCCAAGTCAAGTCTCCTTTCAAGTTTTCTGTAAGACTGTGTTCCTGTCTGGGTTAGTCTAGTGTTAGCTGTTTGAAGCTTTCCACAATTTATTTAGTGTACAAATACCAGTTTATAAGAAGCTGGCATAGTCTTATAAGCAAGAAAGCTGTACATTAACCAGCAGATAAAAAAGTAGATATGTGGTACATGACAGAAAATATGATTATAATTAGTGTAGCATGAAAAAGGAGGAAGCTTGTAATCCACTATATATGAAAGAAAGAAAATGGTACATATATATTACTGTGAAGAGTACAGGACTACTGTCACAGCCTCTAAATATTTGTCAGTGGAAATCTGTTCTCATATAGTTGTTTGCGACAAGTGTTAACTGCTGTACCATTCACATTAGCCTGCGAAAGCAGCTTCAAAAGTCTCCATCTTGTGGCTGTCGATTTCTCTCAGACATCGAGCGACATTTTACTTAAAAGAAACACCATGTTGTTACACTCAGTTACACCCATAGCCGGCCTTAGGCATAGGCCAACTAGGCGGTCGCCTAGGGCGCCGCTCTAGCAGGGGCACTTTTTCAGTATTTATTTAATGTAGGTAGACCAGGATGGGGGCACTGGGTGGTGTGGTGGGGGGCACCATGGAGCACTTTTGCCTAGGGCACCAGTTGACCTAAGGCCACTCCACCACACATAGTTTAGACACTAAATAAATAAATATGCAGACAGAATGTAGTTGATTCCCTGACTTTCTCATTTTATGTCTGGTAATGTCTGCACAGCTAACAGAAGATAATCATGACAATTTTCACCTTCAACTTTTTCTCATGTTGCCTTTAAATTGTCAAGCATATATGGAGTTTAAAAAAGCAATACTGCATCAAATTCTTATATCTTGCACAATATGACATTCTGACACCCATACAGTTGGGACTCCTCATAGAAACTATGTAGTCTGAACACACAAAAGGACAAGGGGAAAGGGAAGACTGGGATGGGGATGGGTAATAAAGGCTGTTTTTTCATGGGACAGATGCTCATTTTTCTTTTCTACTAGTGTTCATGGATCACTAGCAAGGGAAGGTGTGTGTGCAGGAAAAGAGAGGTATAGAAAAGGTAGCAGGGGAAGACAAGCATACACATAAGACTGACAAAGACCAATAGGGGAGGTGCTGACACTAAAAGGGAAGGGAACACTTAGGAGAGAGGCACAGACAGAGAGTGGACAACTGGTTATGAGGAGGACTGAAAAAGAAACTGGGAAGGGAGGGAAAACAGCAGGAGGGGGAGTATGGTGTCATGACAGCTGACTAATCTGCTGCCCTGTGATGCACCCTGCCAGAGGCCAGTCTGCTCAGTAACCAACCTCATGGTTGGACCCAGCCACTGGTGGCCCACTGGTCAGGGCTAGGCACTAGTGCTGCTCTGCCTGTCACACGAAGACATGCTCCAGGTGGCCAATGCAGGTGTCCAGTTACCAATCCACCAGTACTGTCAAAAGGGCTTTCATCTCCTTCTGGCTTACATATCATGACCCATCAATGACACCTCCTGATTAGGAACCTAAACCTATCATCAGATGCCCACTACTGGAGGCCATCAGGAAACCCTGTTTATTGCCTACCACTGGGTGATGTACATCACCCACAAGAGAGGTTAGCCAGGAGACAGCTGGAAACCCAGTAGGAGATGACAAGGCAGGTAATCAGAGAGGTGACTGTTTACACACTATATCCACAGCTGTGGTGGACAGTGCATAAAACATAAGCATAAACTGAGATCAGTAAAATAACAAATAGCAAATAACAGTAAAAAAGGCAGTAATAAAGAGGAAGACATAAAAGAAAAAATATTATCATGAATGTGTACCATAATGTGTAACATAACAGATCCTGGAGGAATAAAATGTTACTACATATGCAAAAACAAAGAATACAATACTCCCTTCAGATCACATAGTGCTACAGTAAGCAGTGTGCTACAAGATACAAAATCCAGTGGTAAATAACCTGCCCCTGTAGGTATGTCATGTGAACACTGCTCAGTGGACACAGTGGTCACAGGATTTGGCTGAAGAAACCCCTGATGCCACACAATGTGCCCAATGGAGCTACAATCAGGTAGCAGGCATGGCCTACCAGACAGGACTGTGCCTGACACAACAGTGACTGTGCCTCAACGACACAGCCACAGAAGACAATAACATGTAATAAACACAGTCAACCAGCACTGGCTGGCAGTAATATAACACAATATAAGACAGACACGTACACAGCAAATCATAGCTTGCTAAATACATGCTCACTATATGCCCAGTATAACAGATGCTGGCAATGGGCCTTAAAAAGACAGTGGCAAAATGATACGGGGCAGGAAGACCAGTGTGCTGTGCACAAATGGCAGGGGGACTACTATGGTAATGGCAGTGCAGGGAGGCAGATATTTAAGTGTGATGGAGAGATTGCAACCAGGTATGGCCACTCACCATTACCATGCCACCAGTGGCACTTCCCATAGTCTGGTTGGGTAATAGAATAGGTTAGTCTGAATTGTCAAGGAATGTTTTTCAGTAAACAAATAATTGCAGTATGAACCACTGCAAAAATAGATGGTAATACAGATATTTAAAATATATACAGCAATAACAATAGTGGTATATATGTAATACTGTGACTCAAGAGATGTTCCATACTCCTCTAGTAAATCAACTTGCAACTTCAGTTTCACAGAAGATGAAAAATATAAAAGGAAATGAAAGCTGTCCATGACACATAAGTCCTGCATATGGGTGAATAGTTATGCCTAAATAATCACAATTAACCATATGTCATAGATAATTCTTATAAAACTCTGGTGCACTTTCCCTATTCTCCCTTCCCACCAGCTAAGAAGGATGCAGTGGTGCCTCCTCAAGTCACTGTATTTATGCTGGTACTGCTCACCAGATCAGGTGATGCCCATTACATCACTCAGTATCCTAACAAGGCAGTGCCAGGCATCTATTTTATACTGGGGAACCTCATAAGACTCCCACAGCAGGTGCTCTACATGGTCTCTATGCAGGAAGTACAGAAAGATCGTCTCTCATTCCAGCCCCAAGTAGATGCCCTTCTGCATCCAACACCCCCTGAAACCTTGGCCATGTCACAGGGAAATGGTTGCAGAGTCTTACTGATAGACATTATGGGTTTCATGTGATGCACATCAACAAGCCATTACATTTCCCAACACTGCAGAGAAGTTATGCATAAATGCATTGTTTGGCAGAGTGGTGTTTGGGGATGTGAAAGACCTGCCGGACTACATTTATACACCCCATCCATAGTTAAACTGTAGTGCCCCTAGGAGCTCTTAAGCTGATTATCCCACCTGTGACCCCTCAGGGATGACTGTCCTGCCCAGGTAAATTTATGCACGTTCACTGTCAGGTATAAACCTCATTGCACAGCATTTTGAAAAATATAAAATTCAAAAATAATTAACCTCAATTGCCTTTTTAGCACTACAAGCCCCAAAACTGCATAACAAAAACAAACTTTGCCGTCAAAGTACTCATTGTACTATATGATTACTGACCAGCAAGATACTACATTGACTATGGGATTTCTGTGGAATATAGAGGAAGTTTTAACACTTGCAGTCGGGGCATAAATAGACTGTGGTGCATTGCATGTGTGCACACTTGCCCCCTTGCTGGTTATTGTTGGGTTGTTTTAAGAAGATTTAACTGTAACCAGTTACTTAGGGAGTAACTCAGGAATTGTACCTAACATACTCAGAAATGACTTGCTATGGGCATCTTCATCCTGTTGTGTTATAAGGTAGGAGTGCACACAACACTGGACAATGGCCATGGTGTCAGCATGTGTATTGTGTTTAAACTTTATTTTTTTTTTGGGGGGGGGTGGAACACAGCAGTGGCTCTCAAATATTGAGTACAGACATAGCGTCCCTACAGGTACTTCAGGGCTCTACTGGCCACAAGATTCTGCACAAGGTGCAATTGCCTACATTCACTGCATGCTGTATTGCAGCACTGGAAACTGAGATTGTCACTCAGTAGCATTGATACCTATGCGTGTTTCTGTAATGCTTTCACAGGTGACTTAGTGTATGGGTCCTCCACCGTGTATGTAGGAATGCCTGATTTCAGGGAATTCTGTGAGTCTGATGATGATGGAAGCCAAAGTGTGACACGGTCTTCAGCCACAGTGCCATTGTTAGCCACAGATACTGTGGCAGACACATTATCTACCCTTTCTACTGAAACAGCCCCACTGCCTGTACAATCCACTCCTGAATTCCAAGTCAGTAACAAAAGACAGGACTCGGTTAGCATAACAGCACAGGCACACCCTTGGCAACATTCCCCAAACAACCGAGGGAGTGGCATACCAGTGACTGACAATGCTTTGGGTCCACTCCAGACCTCTCATACAGTACCTGGATGATGGCTATGATGGATGCCCCGCATATATGCTACATAATGGTCACTGAGGCACTCATCTTAGGCATGGGGTGGGGTGCCAATCATCAAGCCCCCCCACACACACACTTTTTTTTATAAAAACATACAGTTTGAGAACACGTTAAGAAAAATAAGGAGGAAACTTGACATTACTAAGTACCTCATTTCTTAGCATTGTGAAAAATGATAAGTGCACTATGGTTTAGCAAGTAACGCGAAGATAGTAAGACAGGTATTATGCATATTATGTTTTGAAAGAGGTAACGCTTGATTCAGAGTGAGTAAGCTTGCAACAGTGTTTTAATTAAGGGTTCACTGTCTGTAAATTTGCATTAGATTCAGAGAATGGGATAAGGATTCTCAGGTCCAACTTTGAAATGGAATGAGAGAGAGAGAGAGGGGATGAAGAAATGGGGTCTACTTTAGAACAGCAAACGATCAGATGATTGAATGCTGTTCGAGCGAACACTACATGTCGAACCGGCAAAATAGCGAAAGACCGGAACAGCGAATTTTTTCCCAGGGAAAGAAATCGGTGGGCCATCCATCTGGGTTGCGCCGTTTCCTCCACTGTAGTGTGATCTCAGAGTTGATATATTTAAGTAGGGGGGTGTGGGGGTGAAGACCCCTACTTTATTTAGTGTTTAGGTTTTTTTTTTTTTGGAACAGCGATTTTTTTTCCCTGGGAAAGAAATTGCTGTTCTGGTTGTTCGCTGTTTTGGATTTTTGACATTTAGGGGTCGATATAACAACGTTCGATCATCTGATCGTTCATTGTTATAATATAAACCAAAGAAATGGACCACAACAGGGATGATTTTTGCACTGACAGAGTGAATAAGCTGCTAGAAAAGGCAGTCAGTTTATAATACTGGAAAGTTCCAAGACAGGTTAGAATGGATTGAAAAAGAGAGATGGAACCAGGAAATACGGCAGACACTGGGTATTTGGTAACACAATATCAGCAACTACAGCCAGGCTAGCAAGAACTTAAAACAGAAGGACTATAGAGCCTTTTTACTGGTAACAGATTAGTACAATGTGGGAGATCAGTACTTTTCTGCAGTGATGTCTGTATGAAGCAAGTACCCAGAGGAAGCTAACACTCATGCACTATAATACTGCCGAGTACTTTTTGATAGAAAAGATTGCTTGTAATTTTCACAACCACAGTGAAATGTGACAAGCTTTGTTTTGGTAGCATGACAGAATTTCAGAGGTAATCTCTTGACAGGATTTGTGCAGGAGGGACTGGGGAAGCTTGTATTTTAAATGAGCACATAGGAAGCTTTGTTTTGAGTTTTTTCACTGTTATCCTTTCTTTGAGAACAAAACTGGAAAGGATGAAGGCTGTGAGAATCCGTATGTTACTGCGCTGTGGTAGAGATGCAACAAGTAAACACACCAAAGCAGCAGGAGTCTACTGGGAAGGAGAAGTTGTCCTTTACATTTGCCTGCCAAGTAAGTGTTTTGAGTAATTTTCCCATCCCTCTAAGTTTGGCAAAGAAATTATTTTTTCACTCAAAACAAACTCTGCCTTACATAATGAACAAAGCTTGAAACTGGCTGAAGAACAACATTCTTATTAAGTTCCAAGACCCCACAGCTTCATTTTAATCTGTTACTTATCCTAAAGAGAGACATTCTTCTCGCTTCAGCCCCTCTTCTAACTGTTTTTTATATCTGGAAAGTATCATGCAGAGTGGCTAATTGCCATCAGGCATGGGATATACATATACTGTACACTAGACTACCTGCTGTCAGTCATAGTCATATAGAAGCACGCAAGGGTCTTATGACCTTATATCAATTCATGAAAAAGTGGGACATGCCCCAGGATACTCATTATTCCTTGTCTATGTGTTCTTGTCAGACCAAATGCCCCCAAAAAAAAATTATTATTATATCACTCAAGACTATTTTCACTCAGACTATTTTCTGTGTCTAGTTTGTATTTTATTTATGAATGGCAGGTCAAATGAGCTGCATTATTTTTTATCAGAAGAGACTATCTATACTACATTTTTACAGTCAGAAGGTAACTGATAGGACAGAGAAGTAAAATGAATGAGTCACTCAGTCAGACACTGGCTGACATGTAATTTATTCTACATTCTACTATTTAAAAAGTTGCTCATTTGTTAAAATGAAGGCATCTGCCTGGCTCCATGGTGCACAAAAAAGAACCCCTGGCTGTGCCACATGCCACAGATTGATGGGCTTAGTTAGCTGCTATTGCACTGCAGGAGTCAGGCAGAGAGTGGGAGGAGTGATTGGGCATGGCCCACTCATCATTCATGGGGGAAGGCATGGTTTGCGTGCACTCACAGGCATACAGAGTGGTGTCATCTCCCTGTTGGAGATGGAGAGAACAGTGCTCATGCCACATGGAGAAGGACAGTGCTGCTTGGAGGAAATGCCCCTTGTAGAAGTGAGGAGATGCCTTCCACAGACAATCCATTGCACTTCCCTCCCCCATGCCTCACAGGGTGTGCATGCAGTCAGAATTGAGAGAAAACTGGAAGAAATGTTGAGCCCCTCCTAATGGCATCCTCACTGATGACCCTACTTGTTTGTTTCTTGCCTGGTGATGAGAATGAATAGGCTGATAAAACAAATGAGGGCCTGATGGGCAGCAGGTAATGGGGAAAAAATTTAAAAAAAAATACATCTGCTGGACCAAAAGTATTGTAATACAATTCTTTGTGTTTGTGTAGATGTTGATATAATCTTTACTGATGCTATAAATGACTTACGTGAGTGGTATAGATGCTGTGTGCCTGCCTTTACAAAGCAGTGAAGCACTACGGAGTAATTCTGCAAAAGTAGTGCTTTCACAGCCACGTTGTTTACTCTCAGGTAGTATAACTAAATACCAAGTAGCTTGAGGAATTCAAAGTTACATGCCAGAAAAAACACACATTTTACTTTACTTGTGATTGTACCCTTGAATATAATAATCAGTTCAATATGATCTGGTGGACCCCTTCAAGGTAAGATGTTCCCATCAATAAATTCCACAGTCCTCTCTATAATACTGAACTTTTGTACTAGCAGAAGTCAATATTCTTCCTGACAAGAGAACCCAGACAGGCTGTCTAAATATGAGCAATGTACTGTTTTCCTTAAGTATGTTTAAATGTGAGTAAAACAATTTATTCATCTTTTAATACGATTCAAGATGTGATACACAAATCATATCCACAAACTGGCAGTACTACTAAAAGTAGTGGTACACTGAAATGGTTTACAGTCCATGTTTCCTCTCTTTAAACTTAAGTTGTATAACTTCTGGATATTCTTTGTGTTTCACTGTTGCAGTCATCACCTGTGGGTTATCTCTGCTGTGGTAGTCCTTGGCCGGCCCGAATTCCAGAGTCAATGTTTTTCTGCGTTGGCTGCTGTTGCTTGCTGACTGACATCTGGTCATCAGTGCTATAAAGGAAAGCAGCCAATGCCATTACATCAGTCTTTCTTGCTGTAGAGCCCATAGCAGAAATAGTTTCCAAGTGTGCCAGTCGGTCGCTACCAGAGTTTGAATTACAGCTGAAAACGTCTAAAGCTAAGTACCCCATTGGGGATCCTTTTTTCTTGCACTAACCTATATCTGAAAAAGTTAACAACCACACCAAGACTTCCATTCATACTGCGTCACTTGTTTAGGCCCAGACCACGACGTCCCCCGTTGCTGGGTCTGTGCCCTCTTTAACATGAGAACCATTGTTTGTAGAGCTCTTATTGTAGCCAGGTATTTTCGTCTTCCATCTTCGGATTCCGAAATGGCATCCATCAGCCAACAATCCGCAGACATTCCGAAAAAACCCAAGGATAAAGATAGAGACAGACCATACAAGGCTAAGCCTTCCAATGACTCTACCGCTAAGCAGGTCATCAGTTCTCCAGAATTCAGTGAGGTGCCTTCACGGCCCCTGATGCCCAACTCGATACCTTCACGCGCCTTTAATGAGACCCTTTCAGAGTCTGGTATGTCGCAGAAATTTTCTTCAACTTCAGAGCCTTTGGTTGTCTCTGCCTTGGTTGGGTCCAGAGCCACGATGTAGGAACCGGCTTCCGAGGAGGTTTTTTTGCACTACTGAATCTAGACAAAAACTGACGTCTTCTCCTCTGACTACCATTTCTCTCAGACCGCTGGATACTCTTAGGCCTAGAAACAAGGCCACTCATAGGAAAACTACCTCTAGCCAACATTTTACTCCTGCTCCACCACCCCAAGCTCAAATGCTTAAAATGGCAGAGGATCTTATCACCCTTAACAGGGGTAGTCAGGCCACAACTTCTAAAAGGAAGAGGCCTTTCTCCTGAAATACTGACAGAACAGGATTCTGAGGAGCCTGATTATTCAGATTTTGAAGAGGAACAACAACCTCTGACTGCTTATGAGGAATCAGATGCAGAGGAATCCATTCCTTCTGCCTCCCCACCAGAAGATCTTTCCTTTGGGGAAACCCTTCACACCCTCAGGGAACATTTCCACTGGGAATCCCAGGACTTCCCTCAGTCTAAGAAAAGATTAAGAGAGTTTCTAGACTTGTCCCAGCACATACCCTTGGCCATCCTTCCAATCTTAGAGGTGGTTGATGATGTCTTCCATGAATCCAGCTTAGCTTCTGATGCCCTCCCACCTGCTCCCAGAAAACCAGACAGGTATTACAGAGTACCAGATTCTCACAAATACCTGTACAAAAATCCTGTTGCAGACCCGGAGGTCATTACACAGGGACCAAAAGGCGCTAAGGCTAGTTCTGCAAAGAATCCTGTTCTTTCTGAAAAGAATCCTATTTCTTCTGACAAGAACTCCAGAGCTTTGGACAGATGGGGTAAAAAAGTATACACCTCTGCAACCTTAGCTTCCAGAGCACTCAACTGTCAGTTCCACATGTTAAAATATCAAAAACACACTTTGGAACTATTAAAACAAAAGATTTTAACCATTCCTGACTGTGCCAATTCGAAAGAGTTAGCAGATTTACGGCACTCTACTTGTCAAGTGGCAAAACACTCATTACACTGTGGATATGATGCCCTAGAAGCCTCAAGCAGGGCAGCAGTGTCAGGATCTGTCATTAGGAGACATGAATGGTTGAAGGAGCAACCTCTCCCTGATCATGTTGAATCTAAATTACTTGATGCACCCTTGGATAAGGACCGCTTGTTTGGAGTAAAAGCAGAAGAGGTGCTTAAAAAGATGGAAGACAAACCAAAATCTATGCAAATAGTAAAAGATTTCCTTCAGGTACAACCTCCTAAGTTCAGCAGGAATTTTCCCTCAAAACACTGGTCCTTTCCTACACCTAGCAGACAGGGGCAAGGTAAGCCCCACAGGGACAGACTACCCAGACTCCTATCCCAGGGACAGCAGAGAACCAAACAGTGGACCACTTCTGCTCCAAAGGCAGGGAGTTCTGAGCCATCCCTCTATGGCAAAAACTCTCAATGACTCCCTCTCCCCCCTCTGCCATCTTTTCATTCACCAACAACTAGGAGGAAGGCTCTCCCTTGGCAAAGAAAATTGGATTTCTGTAGCAAAGGACCAATGGGTCTTAAAGATAATTTTTCAGGGGTACAAATTCTCCTTCCATGAACTTCCAATTCCAAGAGGCTACCCAGACTTACCTCCAAATCAGTGGGAAGAGGCATTGAAACAAGTCCAAACTCTTATATCCCAAGGGGCAATAGAACCTGTCCCCTCAGATCAAACAGGCAAAGGCTTTTATTCCAGACTATTCCTTGTTCCCAGAAAAGAGGGCACTTGGTGCTCCATCCTGGATCTATCCATTCTGAACACCTTCCTGGTGGTCCCCAAATTCAAAATGCTAACTTTGCAGCAGCTGCTGCCTATGCTGACAAAAAATGCCTGGTTAGTTACCCTAGGTCTAAAAGATGCCTACCTCCACATCCCCATAAGGGAATCCTACAGGAAATTCCTTTGATTCAGAGCAGGCTCACAACGCTTTCAGTTCTCTGCGCTACCCTTTGGCTTATCTACTGCTCCCAGGGTATTCACCAAATGCTTAGCCCTGGCCATAACCTTTTGAAGACAGAAAAATATACAGATTTACCCTTATCTGGATGACTGCCTCATTCAGGAAGATTGCAAAGAAAAGCTCCTCAAGGACCTCCTCTTTGTCAAAACCCTCCTAACCTCCTTAGGGTACACCATCAACGAGATGAAATCAAAGCAAACACCCTCCAGGAAGATCATTTTCTTGGGAGCACTGCTGGACACAGCATCCCAAATGGCCTTCCTATCTCCAGAAAAGCAAAGCTTTCTGCCTCTCTATTTTACCCAGCTGGCTTCCAGAAATCACCTCACTGCTAGGAAGTTCCTGCAAGCCTTGGGGTACATGGCATCTTGCATCCTTCTAATTCCTCTGGCCAGGCTTCACATGAGAAAACTTCAGTGGTACCTAAAGAACCTTTGGTGTCAGCACTCTTAACCTCTAGAGACCTCTCTCCCTCTGATCCCCTGTATAAGGGCCGGGTTTCTCTGGTGGGCAGAGGCCTGTGCCCAGAACAAGGTTCTTTCCTTCACTCTCCACCCAACCAGGCAGACCATTACCACCAATACCTCAGACATAGCTTGGGGCACTCACCTAGAAGGCAGGTGCACCCAAGGTCTTTGGGATGCCCAGCACCTTCCCTTACACATCAACCAGAAGGAAATGATGGCAGTACAAAAGGCTCTGACATCCTTCAAACCCCATCTCAAACCAGGGGTTCTCCTTATCAAAACAGACAACACCACAGTAATGTGGTACATCAACAAACAGGGAGGGACCTAATCTTACCCTCTGTGCAAGCTAGCCATGAACCTCTGGCTGACAGCCTCTTCCATGGGATTACACCTAATAGCCCAATACCTATGAGGGATCAACAACACCCTAGCAGACCAAGTAAGCAGAAACTTACTGGACCCCCATGAGTGGCAGCTCCACAGAAAAATCTTTTGACAAATCACTCAGGCATGGGGGACTCCGGAGGTGGCTCTCTTTGCTTCACATCTCAACCATCAGCTGAAAGAAATTCTGTACCAGGGAGTATCACCACCTAGCATGGAAGGTGGATGTCTTGACCTTCCCCTGGAACACCCTCTTTGTGTACGCATTCCCTCCTTTTCCTCTTATTCCCAAGGTACTGATCAAAATAAAGGAGGAGAGACAAAAGGACATCCTCACTGTTCCAGATTTGCCCAGACAACATTGGTACCCCTTGCTGCGCAGCCTGACCTTACAGCCTCCCAGGCAGCTTCCCCTGATCTCAAACCTCTTAACTCAGGTGGAGGTGATGCTGCAACCAGACTTGCAGACTCTCAAACTATCAGCATGGCTAATACTCTAAAGGCAAACAAGGGGCCCCTGTTAAGCAAACAGGTCCTAGACATTATCACAGAGGCCAGAAGGCCCAGCAGCAGAAAATCTTACGTAGGAAAATGGAAAAGATTCTGCTGCTGGAGCCATTTCAGAGGGGGCAATACCTCACAACCTTCCATCCCTCTTATCCTGGACTACCTAGCAGAGCTACTTAATAGTGGCCTCTCCTTCTCCTCTATTAAAATCCACGCCTCAGCCATTTCAGCTCATTTTGATACAGAACAGCCCCTGTTCTCCCATCCTTTGATTAAACAATTCCTCAGAGCAGGTTCTAATATCAGACCTCCCAGAAGGTCACCCACTCCAGCCTGGGACCTGAATTATGTTTTGGAAAAACTAACCTTACCACCCTTCAAACCTGATGCTTCAGCAGAACTAAGATACCTCTCCTGGAAGACTGCTTTTCTCCTAGCTATCACCTCAGCCAGAAGGGTGTCAGAACTTTAGGCACTGATGGCCATTGAGCTCTTCATCATCTTCTTTGATGCAGACAGGGTCTCCCTGAGGACTAATCCCTCCTTTATGCCCAAGGTGGTACCTAATGTAACTCTCAACCAGGCCATACATCTACCCACCTTCTTTCCTAACCCTCAAAACAAGGGGGAAAGAATTCTGCACTCACTAGACATGCACAGACAGCTCAGATACTATCTGGATCATACTAAACCCGTCAAGAAAACAGACCGACTACTTGTCAGCTTTGCCCCAGGGGCAGAGGGGAAGCCCATTTCCAAACAAACCATTTCTAGATGGATATCACACTGTATTCATTTCTGCTACAGATTGCCTAGGAATCCCCCCTCCCTAAGTCTGTTCAAATCCATTCCACTAGGGCAGCCTCCACTTCCACAGCATTCCTCAGAGGAGTTCCCACCAGGGACATCCTGGAAATTGCCACCTGGACTTCTGTCCATACCTTTACCAAACATTACCACCTACCTCCATTTTCTAAGGCTAGGACAGGGTTTGCCTCTGCAGTTCTTCAGGGCATGCTGACCCATTCCTAGGTCTCTTAGTAATCCTACCACCCCTCTCCTCAGCTTTGGGAATCCTCCCACAGGTGATGACTGCAACAGTGAAACATGAAGAACATAGTACAGTTGTGTACACTTACCATAAATGTAGATGTTCGAGTGTATTCATTGTTGCAGTCCTAGTTTCCCACCCTCCATCCCCCTTATGTCTTCTTTCTTTAGGGAGACATATGTTTCTAACAGTGGCTTTTAGCCACCAGGACCACTTTACCATATTTACTTGGGCCTCTGACTGGTTAGGGCAAGTAAAACTGATGCAATGGCGTCGACGGCCTTCGTTTATAGCACTGACGACCTGATGTCAGTCAGCAAACGACAGCAGCCGACACAGAAAAGCATTGACTCTGGTATTCGGGCCGGCCGAGGGCTACCACAGCAGGGATAACCCACAGGTGATGACTGCAACAGTGGATACACTCAAACATCTACATTTATGGTAATTGTACACAACTGTACTTTCCATCTCATGATACTAGCCTTTGCATGACTGAAACTGTTTTAGACTTCTGAAACAGGGATCCCTCATCTATTCATAGGATCACACAGATAATGAAGATATAAACTGAGCACACCACCAGATTTACAGTCAGAGGGTGAGCAACATATCTTTTGAAGTGATTTTTGTCTTCACCCAGATATATTTCTTTCTGATCGGTCAAACACAGATTCGGCTGGACAACTATAGTTATCAAACTGACATCTTAACTTCTATGTGGTAATGAAAGAATGCACTATCAGAAGTACATCATGGACAGAGAGAATATTGCTCCTGAGGATACCCCAGAGGTTAGCACTATTTCTTGTGAAAGCACAGTAAGCTACATTTACTCCAAGACTCCTACTTAGTCTATGGCAAACATAGGGGCTCCTATCCACCTGCTAATCACGTGCACTTCTTCTATTCTTCCAGGCGTACCTTTGGCATATGTAATAAGTAGCAGTTGTGCCACCTGTCCCAATAACATCTCTCAGATCTTAAAATAACAACTTTTTGCCTCTTGTCCATAGTATGAACATTTCAATTAGCCTCTGATGATGGACTGGAAAAATATATTGGCCCAGTTACTATTTCTGAATGTGGAAATCTGATACTGTCTTTTAGTTTAGGTGTGTGTGTAAAGCGTAACCATACCTTGTGGAAATTAAGAAGACTGAACCTGGAATCAGTATTTTTGCCTTTGTAAAAGAGAAGGTATTGCTTAGTTGTGCACATGCTCCAGAAATGTGCACCTAAGCTGTGTCCAGACCAAGAGAGAGATATTAATTAAAGTAGGGCAATCCACAAATGCCTTTTCAATGTTTGCACCACTTTCAGGAAACCAGCTCACATCCTATAAGCAAGGGTAGTTATAGGTATTCTTTGCATTTATTTTTCAGACCAACACTTCTGGCAGATGACTGTTGGATGTTGCTATTTGATCTTCCATTAACTCTCTAGAGCTCCAACAAGGGTTAGTCCATGTTAACAACCGATGCAAGGTCAACATTCTCAAATTAAATATGAAGAAATGTGGTATAGTTAGTTTTGGTAAACATTTTCCATACTATACAGGCAACACACCATTTCAATCAGACAGGGTCATGAGGGATTTAGGCACTATTGTTGATAATTCTTTATCTTTTGACCATTGTGCCTTTGCAGTATTTCAGAAAGCCTTCTATTTGGCTCATCAAAGTTCCAAAGAAGCTTTAATTCTTTACTGATATCCCAACAGACCCATTATTGAATGCAATGCTCCTTTTGGCAAACATTTGTCTAAATATATCACTCAATTTTAAGAAAGACCACAGAAATCTGTAACTGAAAAGGTCAGTGCCCATAACAATATTCGTTATCAGGACAGAATGCTAGCCCTCTCTCTGTTTTCAGTTTCTTATAGACCCCTGCTTGGGGATCTGTGTCTAGCCTTTCAAGCCTTTAAAGATATGTCCCTCTTTGACCTTTTGTTCCTTTGAAGAACAAAAGGTGTCTCAAAAGGCTGGTTAAAGGAATTTTCCCTTTATCAACACAAATATATTCTGTTGGGTTAACAGATTCGTATCTCAACATATCACTCACCTCTGGAACAAATTTCTACTAACATGTCAAATAGAATAGCATCCTTGTTACCTTCAAGGTAAGCCTAGATAACTGGATGGACAGCCTTATATTCTCCCTGGTCTATACTGTATTGCTCTTGTTGAGGCTTGAGGGGACTTTTGAATATGGGTTATTTGGTAGGCTTGTATTGATCTGCAGAATTACTGTCTAGTACTTGCATACGAACCACTGAACCTGTAAAAGCGCTGCTAATGCTTTCTGAGCAGCTTTTCAAAAAGCATCTTATTTGGATGCAGTTTGGCTTATATTTTGTGTTACAACCCATATTCTTCCTCCCTGTTATTTATTACTATGGCCAGCACTTACATCTATATAACACCTGTGTTCCTAATGAGTTTCTCATTCTTTATTATGTGTTAACTACCAGACATACTGTATTAGTTATTATGTTTACTTTATAGTAAAATTATGCTATTTAAAGTTAAATTGTGCTATGTCAAGAGCATATTGATCTAATTTTTGAAGCTTTTGAGTTGTGAAAGATGTTTGTTCAGATTTACAATCTCTTAAAATAAATCAAAGACCAGTATTTAGAATACAAGTAAACAGCTAAGTTTGTACCTGGTTAGACATTCCCCCAAAATCTGAAGGTTAGTATTGGCTGTTTAAGGAAGCTGTATGCTAGCTTAACTAAGTAAAGAAACATGCTTAAACTAAGGTGCTGTCTACAAGGCAGAGCAGTCAAAAATCACATTTCTTGCTTTGACTCCAGATAAAGAACTTGTTCTATTTAAAGACAAAACAACAGTGAATGAAATGTTTCTGTAAAGGCAACACCATATGGAGAATTCCATCTGAAACATGCAAAGCCAAGAACTGCTGCCAGATAAAACTATGCTTGATATAGTTTGACTACAGGAATGGATACAAGGCCTCAGTCTGTTTTCTCACCAGCAGAAGCAAACCAAGAAGAAACCTCCAAGGTGTTCTGCTATTAAGGCTGAAAAGACCTAGATATTACAAATGGCCAAATGTGGTACACACCTACTAGAATTATTTACCTTTATTCATTTATTATTTATTCATGTTTGCCTTTTTGCTTTGCAGATTCAAACTATTAGCATGATCAGAAGACTGTTAGGAAAGTATACATAAAAAGAAAAGCTGTGCAAGGTATTCAGCATTGTGTTGAGAACAGCATTTGTGGCAGATCCATGATTGTCCTTGTGTCTTCTGTCAAGCACTGATGTTCAGGTCTGAGATTTTCTGCCATCCTGACTGACTGCGTCACTGATATCACTGGCAGCTCTGACATTAGAGTATAACATGTGCAGCTCTTTCTTGCTCCCCCAATATTATCATATCCCTAATATTCAAAGAGCTGTTCAAAGAAACCTTACTCATCTGAGGAATCTGGCATAGATCTTATAGGTTTTGTGTGGCCCCATCCATTAAACAGTCAAAACTGTAAAAAAAAAAAAAAAAAAAAGAAAAGACAGCAAATGGAGGTGGATAGGAAACTGTATGGAACTGCCAGAAGAGGTACAATGCAAGATCCAAATTATAATCAGCACTTTACATAACGTTTCCATTTTACTTTGGGGGTGTTTGTGCAAAAGACTTATTGTGGGTCAGAGGCCCAAGCACTGCCAAATAAATGAAAAGAAGGAAATAAAACAAAAGCCATATAGCCTTGGTAAGAATTCGATGTCCCTTCCAAATGAACTGCTCCTCAGAAATTATGTCTTCATCCTATAATATTTTGTAAATGTATCCCAAGGAAAATATTCAAACAAAGCCTAAATGGAGCAACCATTGCTCCTTCCAGACAAATGTGTACCATATATTGTACTGCATAAATATAATGTACATTTTTTTCATCTCTGAGTCCTTGTTTGGATGCTTTGAATTCTCTTCTGCCTTTTAAAAAGGATATAAGAACACAACTGTTAAGGTATCAGTGGCTCAATACATAGCTCACTTGCCTTTGGTCTGTGAGAGCAAAAGACTGTGGGTTCTATTCCTACTCTAGTTGCTTGAATTCATTTTCTAAAACAGGTATTGCAGTGAAGGCTCTGGGAAGTGCCGCACTCCTGACTTTACTCTTCATCAGATGAGATTTTAAACCAAGTTTCCATCAGCCTGAGTTGGAGATAATGCCCAAGGATGTAAGATTCCACTGCACTTATCAAATAAGGAATTTTCTCCAGTGCCATCGGAAAATTTCCCCTATTCAATAGGAGAACCACCTTGGGTCTTTCCTCCCTGAAAATGGGTCATAGGCCTAATGGCACTGACCCAGTCAACAAATTTCAAATAAAATAAATTAAATTAAAAAATAGGTGTTTATGTCCTTCAATTGTAATACCTGAGCTACCTACATACATCAGTGCAGTAGCCTCTTAGTCTGTTTTTCTGATATGGAATAAAATATTTAAGCAATAACCGACGTCAGTGTGGTATATTAAGATTTACTCACGGTTGGTGTGGTTTAATCATGAGGGCAAAGCCCGTGTGATTAAATAAAGCCAACCGTGGGTAAATCTTAATATACCATACCACAGAGTCAGTTATTGCTATTAAACACTGACATTATTTAAGAAAAAATACTTACTTTTCTTAAATAATGTCTTTGTATAACGGCGCCCTGCTGTCCTTCTGCAGCTGGTAATATCTCGTTGCCTTTTTTTTTATGTACTGCGCATATGTGTGGAACCTGCATTCCCATGCATACCCAGTACATCAGTGCTTTGGAAAGGAAGTAAAGGAGAAGAGAAGGTCTCCGTTGCTCCGTTTTTGTTTTCTTTTTTTTTTTTTTAATTAAAAAAAAGTTTTGGACAGTTTAGGAGTAGCAGAGAGACCGAATGGAGGAAATACAAGGAAAACCAGGTGCGTGTCTTTAGTTTTGACTAACGTACCTGATTTTCTAGTATTTTCTCCATCCTCTCTGCTATGTCTAGAGTCCAGATTACAATTTTTTTTTTATTTTTGTTAAAAAAATAATATAGCAATGGGAAAAAGTCCAGGCGACTGGACCTTTTTCCATTGGTATGTGCTAGGATTTACAATGGGCATGCTGATTGGGCTGACCAATAAGCATGCTCATTTTGGAACACTGATGACCAGTTATTGTAGAATGGTAAATGAAACATTATATCCAGGTTCATAAGAATGCACCTTAGGGATAAATCTATGGTTCATTCTCAATGTTATCCTAACTTTATGAAAGGTAAAAAAAGGCTCCAATGAGTGAACAAAATTAGCTCTAAAGTAATTTTGTTGGATGTTATTGTGACTGCAAATTATTTTGTAGGCTAATAATGTTGCATCACTTTTAGCTGCTGGCTCAAGTTGTGTTAATGTAAATGCATTAATCATTTAAGATTCCAAGGATGTTGGGGTATTACTGGTAGTTTAAGATGAACAAAACTGTGAGAACAAAGTTTGATGGGTTCCACTCTGCCTAAGGGACACTTATCCAAGCCCAAATGAAAGCTGGACATTGCAACAACATGAACTCCATCAGAGGCACTGGCAAGGTCTGAATCACGCAGATACTTTAAAACACATGCTATACAGAAGCAAGTTTTATTTTTTGCCGCCTATAAGGAGAGACATTTCCATGCTGCCATGTAGATCTCATAGGTGGAAAGTGGGAAGCTTGGACATTGTGGGGACTACAGCAAGCCTATTCACTATATATTGTTGTTTTCATTTCTTTAATATTCTGTGTTAAACTCTTAGCCTAGATGGTTTCTTTGTGCTTATAAGTGTTAGTCACATATCTGTGAATTAATTTCTGCTCAATATCTGAGCTGTTTGGCTGGCTGCTATATACCTACAATCAACTGTATTACAATCTGAGTTAAGTACAAACTTGCAGTGCTAAAGATAGTACTGCATTTTATTTTTCTGTTTATTTATTTGTTTCACTGAATATTGTGGTCTCTGTAGTTATTTCCTGCCCTCCCTCTCTCCCTGTTCTTGTAGTATTAATCTTGGTGGCTCCCCCTGTAGATTTGTGTTTGAACACTCCTCCTGGGTCCATCTCATTTGCTCACTCAACCGAGTACAGTGAGATCATATTTTGATTTCGGACACTCCTACCAATCTCACCTGTTCAGCTCTATCCCATTCTAGTGTTATTAGCTCATTCTACCTAATACAGAGAGAATATATGAGAAGGCCAGCCCACTTAGGTCTTTAACCTTGAATTATCTTCTGTTTCTCATTTCTCCCTTTCCACTTTACTGACAAAAAAAACTTTGCTAAAATCTCCCTGTTTTCTGACTGAGTGTGCTTCTTAGCTGATAAGTATATTTTTTGACATTTTTAACTGTTCAGAGTTGAATAAAACAATAATTGAATTCAGTTCAGAATACAGTTTGAATAAATTGCATTTATTTAAACTGTATTTGCTTTAATATTGCTACACACTCAAATATGCTAGCTTGCACTGCACTTGAATTGTTTTTAGTGCTGTTTTAGCTGCTTTTCTGTAAAACAAAATTCTAAGCTTGTTTCCTGCCTTTCCTGTAACTATTCTAGTCCAGGTATAGATTTGCTGTATCCAGGACTGTTTGTAAGTTTTGTGCCCCCCCAAGCCTTTCTGTGTTGGAGGGAAGCCTTCTAGCTTATCAGTTGGAGTGGTAAGCATTAGGTAGCCTATCTACCACAAGAGTGGTTCCTGGCCCAGAAATTGTAGTTTCTTGGCTGTTTGGGCAGTTTTTCTATATCTTTCAACTTTTTGGTTTAAAAGCCTGTGTTTGTGCTTGTTTCTCACCTTTCCTGTAACTAGTCTAGTCCAGATACAGATTTGCTGTATCCAGGACTATTGTTTCTGGCCCAGAAATTGCAGTTTATTGGCCATTTGGGCAGTTTTTTCCATCTCTTTCAACTTTCTGGTTTAAAAGCCTGCATTTGTGCTTGTTTCCCACCTTTCCTGTAACTAGTCTAGTCCAGATACAGATTTGCTGTATACAGGACTGTTTGTAAGCTTCTGAGCCCCCTCAAGCCTTTCTGCATCAGAGGGAAGCCTTCTAGCTTGTCAGTGAGAGTAGTAAGCACTAGGTAGCCTATCTACCACAAGAGGAGTGGTTTCTGGCCCATAAATTGTAGTTTATTGGCCGTTTGGGAAGCTTTTCCATCTCTTTCAACTTTCTGGTGTAAAAGCCCACGTTTGTGCTTGTTTCCTGCCTTTGCTGTAACTAGTCTAGTCAAGATACAGATTTTCTGTATCCTGGACTGTTTGTAAGCATCTGAGTGGTGCCAAAGTCTGCTCTTCAAAATTTCCCTTAGATCTGCTAGTTCTCTTCTCTCCTGCACTTTTACTAGCTTATTAGTGAAGCACTTTACCAGACTTCTTGTAGCAGTTATTGTAGCACACAAAAGTGCTACCAGCACTAAATGTTCTACAAGGAAACAGCTCCAGTACTTATTATTAATGCCCATCCCTCCAGGCATGTCTAAAGGACAATCCCCTGTGCTTTCTCCTATTAACCTGGTGAACTTGGGCATCCTGAAGGAATGTAGCAACTGCCTCATGTACACCGACAACCCTCACCTCTTACCTGTCAACACTCAGACTTGTGAGAGATGCACTTATATATCCAAATTGGAAGCCACTCACTCTCCAGCCAAGACGGAATAGCTGGTCAAGAGGAGAAGGTCAACACTTTCACCACACCACATGGAGCATATAGCCCTCCAGAACACACACCAGCACTGCCTTCACATAAAAACACAAGCCACACACCCACCTTTGTGGAGGCTCTCAATAAAACTCTACCCAAACAGCAGAGACCTCCAAGGCAGAAATGCACTCAACCACCACAACACAACACTAATCTTGAGACACATAACTCTCCTAAACAGCGTGCCACTCAACCAAAGCCCCTAGGGCAAAACAGCATGCCCAACACACTAGTCATAGGTGACTTGATAGTGAGACACACTGATGTCCCACTCACTAGGTTGAATAAGGAGAAAGTAACAATCATCTGCCTGTCAGGTGCCAGGATCTGCCACATAATGCATGCACTCAGGTCACTCAACAACAGGTACAAATATGACACTATCATTGTACATGTGAGTGTGAATGAACTGAGACGTACCTCCCTGGACTACATGAAGAGACATGGAGGAGTTCTCAGATTATGTAGCCCAGGCAGGTATGACCCTAGCCCTGAGCAGCATCCTACCATCACCCAGAATGATACCACAGTACAAGCAGAAAATGATTGATTTCAACAATTGGCTAAGTTTCTGGTGTCATTCTAAGGGGATCCAGTATCTGTCTGCCTGAGATGACATGACTGACAGACCTTTATGCTTTGCCAGAGATGGCTGCTGCATCTGTCACCCCTGGGCTTCCAGATACTGGCCAAGGCTCTTGCCACTCATATAGTGCCTTTTTTAGGCAGTGTTCCAAAGACCAAATTACCACCATAAAAACAAATGCAATCTGAGGGTCATGCTGCTCAATGCTAGAAGTCTAAATCTCAAAATGCACTTGCTCAAAGCACTCCTTAAAATGGATAACATCAACATTTGTGCTGTAACAGTGACCTGGTTCAAGGCAGCAGTAAGCACCCCTGCACTACCAGGTTATAATTTATTCCACTCCTTTCAGCCCCAGAACTTGGACCGAAGCTCCAAAGGCGGCAGTGTTTCTATATTCATAAAGGATGCGCACACCTCCAGACTGGTAGCCCAACATAACGCATCAGAGATACTTCAGGTGCAGCTAACATTGGGTAGGACAATGATTCAGGTCATAACCTGTTATAGGTCCCCAACCATGTCCCAAGACTCACACTCCACATTCCTAAGTGACCCAGAGAATATTAGGGTCCAACCTAACACACTCATACTGGGTGACTTCAACTACCCCTCCATTAACTGGAAAAACTACTCATGAACCAATACACTTGCCCAACATTTCCTGGAATTCATTAATTCCAATGCTCTGGACCAGCTCGTTCTTACCCCCAACTAGAGGTAGCAACATCCTTGACCTGGTCATTACTAACATGGGTGACCATTGCTCTACACCAACAGTCAACTCCTCCCTGGTTAAATCTGACCACAAACTAATCACCTTGGAAATCCACATCCCCCCCCCCAAAGGTAACCACCATGAAAAACTTCTCCAAAGCTAACTTTGGGCTCCTAAAAACAGAGGTGGCTAACTTCACGGCACCCATGCAGATGGTGAACAGTTACATGACAGCCAAATCATACACCAATGCACTGTACGAACACTTACACAAATGCATGGATATCACCATACCCAATAGAACCAAGAAGCTCTCCTCCAAAAAAAAGGAAGCCAATCTGGTGGTCCCCTGCCATAAACAAACTCTACAACAGAAGGAGGAAACTGATGTGGAATAAGGAGAAGTCCCAAGACTGGAAAAACTCCCTTATCAGCCTCAACAAAAAGTTGAGATCCCTCATCAAATCCTCTAAAGCTAGCTATGAAAACAGAATTGCAGCAGATAGTAAAGACAACCACAAGGCCTTCTATAGTTATGTAAAGAATCTCTATGACAATACCCAGATTTGCTCTGAGTTACTGCACAATGGTACATCCTATACTGAGCCAACAGATATTGCCAATATACTGGCCGACAGAGTCAATGCCAACTTTACCCCAATCACCCCCCCTAAGGACCAATAACAGTCACCCAGTATTACTGCTGCACAGGTTAAAACAGCACTATCCAAGGCCAAGAATACAGCTTCTATGGAACCTGACAATATCCCTGGCTGTGTTCTACATGAACTACAGAGTGAACTGGCGCCTAACCTGTATGCCCTGTTCAATCACAGCCTCACCTCAGGCTTTATCCCTACCAAATGGAACACTGCTACAGCCATCCCTCTCCACAAAGGAGGAGTGACTACAGACCCTGGGAACTATCGCCCCATTAGCCTGGCAAGTCTGATATGCAAAGCTATGGATAAATAAGGATACAGGGAATCTCTAAACTCGGGATCACACACAGTTTGGTTTTGTGAAGGGTGGATCATGCCTGCTCAACTTGGTCGACTTCTTTGAGTCAGTCACCAGAGCTGTGGATGAAGGCAAGGTGGTTCATTCAGCCTACCTTGATCTGGCCAAGGCCTTTGATACCATTCCCCACTCAGGAATCATAGAAAAACTAAGCTAGTTATCAACCCCCATATCACTAGGTGGATTGCAAACTGGCTCACAGATAGAACCCACAGTGTGAAAGTAGCTGACATTCCAGTCAGACTGCCAACCAGTCCTGAGTGGAGTCCTACAGGGTTCGGTCCTGGATCCTCTCCTGTTTGGTATCTACTTCTCTGAAGTGCAGGCCAACATGAAGGGACTCTGGCTGACAAAGTTCGCAGATGATTGCAAGTTGGGAGCTATCATTAACTTCCCAAGTGATGTTGACATCCTACAGAAAGGCCTCACTGAGACCAATGACTGGTGTTAGAACCATGGCCTTAAGCTCAATGCCAAAAAATGTCTCGTCATCCCCTTTGGGGAAAAACCTGGTTCACATGAATTACCACATCGATGGTAGTCCACTGAACACAGAAGGCATTATAAGAGATCTGGGAACACAGGTTGACAGCAACCTCTCTTTTGACCACCACATTGCCACTGTGGTCAGAAAGTCATTCTGTGTGGCACATCTCATTACTAGAGGTTTTGCATACAGGAAGAAAGAGGTCATTGTCTCTGTCTACTCTTCCCTCATTAGACCAATCATTGAGTACAATGCCCCATTTGGCATGTACCTCACTAGACACCTGCAACAACTGGAAAGGCCACAAAAGTACCTCACAAAGAGGATCCTAGGCCTTAAACACTTGTCCTATATGGACAGAGTCAAAAACTCCAACTATTCTCTGTCTCATATTGCCTACTTAGAGGCGATCTCTGCTTGACTTACAAAGCCATGTCTGACCCAGCTCTGTTAGAAATGCTACATTTAAAGAAATCCCAATCCCTCCACACCACATGCTCCAGAGACCTTAACCTAATTTCCGCAATTAACAGAACGTGCTGGAGGGACAGGTTCATAACCCAGAGACTGCCCATGCTATGGAACAGACTTCCCATACATGTCAAACAGAGCACCTCACTGGCCCTCTTCAAGAGAAATCTTGATGAGTGGATGGGAAGTAGAAAATTCACACCAGGGGTCACTCCAGTGTATCTACTCGACAGAGGCACTGGGAACTAAAGTTGGGTTTCAAGATGCCAGGGTAAGCCTATGGGCTAGACTTGTAAATGCTCCAGGGCCATTAGCCTAGTATACACCTATGAACTTATGAACCTATATAGGAATATGAATAGATTTCAAGCAAGGGCCAAAAATCTTTCCTTTGTCCATCAAAAGCAGGTTTTAGTGAATCTGAAGTGGTATAGGATCTACCAATTTTAGAATTTCTAGGTGATGTTATCCTATCCATCAGATCCTGTTTTGCCATTAGGAAGATTTTCCACAGACGTTTGAATGTCAGAGGAACATAAAGGAAATTACCAGCTTTGCAGTCCAGAGATTTTGACTCTGACTTTGCCTTATATGACTCAGCAGTACAAGAACTGAAGAAGCCAGCCAGGAGGAGGAAAGTGAGAGATGGATATCAACTTGTCCATCCCAGAGGTGTGTGTTAGTGCAGACCTACTGCAGTAGCTCCATCTTGGAGAAGGATGCATGTACAAAGAATCAATGCAGCAGGTATTACACTGTATCTTTCCTAACAGCAAGGAGAATGTTAGGAGCATTCAAAAAAATCTCCTAACCCTGCTGGATGATAGCAATCATTCCCATTTCTTTTTTCCCTATCTCACTGTCCTAATATGCCTACAGAGGATAATATTTGTTTAGCAAAAAAAGGAAATCTGTTAAATCTATTCCACAGAGGATCACAAATGAGTCATTTGGTGGAAGCTGGTTATCTAGGATTAGGAAGAAAAAGCACTGGTGTTTGGTGTTTGAAGTGGAATGAAAAATGCCATAAATTGAACCTCCACAGATGTGAAAAAGAGACTGTAAAATTTCAAAATATAACTCCCATTTTATAATTCCCATTTATAGTACTGGACTGAGTTGTTTAAAATCCTCCAGATGCCAAACATGTCAGGAATGTGTACAGCAGTGATTCTGAATTGTCTTTTTTAGTCCCAATTTACAGATTATTAAAGCCTCTTAACAAATGAAGAAACACTTCATTTCTCCTGACTGTTGATTGAAAACATTATGGTTATCCTGTTCATTATAATCCTTAATCCTAAATAATCTTGTTTGAAATGAGGCTCAAATGTGAACAGTAAATGACTGACTGCCCACTGTCATGTCAAATACTGATGTGAATATTTGTCTGACTCCTGCAAAGAGGTGCTAATTGTGATTATGGGTTTAATGTTTGACAAGGAATGTCAGACTGTAGTCTATTTTACACTCTGTTGAGATCTGAGACTACAGGGACTTTAAACAGCAGGGCAGATAACTTCATCATGTGTAGTCATGCCAGAGACATAGAGTCCAGCCACAGCCAAGTAATCTAGAACCTACCAATTTATGCTGCTGACACTTAGAACTAGTTAGAAGTTGTCAGATGGGTACACATGGAATATTGGATCAGCCAGTGGACGAAAAAAAAAAAACTTCAACTGAAAGGAGTCCAGTCAACTGAGATTCAAAATGGCTTTCATGTTACTTCATTTTTTAAGGACTAGAAAGAAGAATGATTAAACTCTCTTACCTCTGTACTAGTTTGTTACCAGACAGATGAACCTTTGTTTTTGAATATCTGCAACCTTTCGTTCTTTCTGAGTGACTTAAGAGTGTCATTTGAATGTTGGTTGAACCTTTTTCCTGTCAAAATGTGAACTATCTTATGCAAGCCATCTTATCAGTCTTAAACCTGCATGGGCTAGTGCTTTATCTCCCAGAACCTCTGGGGAATACGGATGACTGGAAAATTCCTGTGACATCAACTACTGTCATTTAAAGGTGTCTGCAGATGACAGTCAGTCATGTGTTTTAGCAGAGGTGCATATCTAGTAAGAGTGGACTTCCACAACTGTTGAATACTGTCTTGTGTGGCAAAATCAATCATATCTGCATATTTCCCTTCCATTACAGAGACAAGCACTAGAGATTTTTTTATTTAAATATGTAGGTAGGATCACTGAATTCATGAATATGAGGCATAGTTTAAAATTTGCCAATAGGACAACTTTTGAAATATGCTACTAGGACAGCTTCACAGAATACATATCCGGCTCTGAGTACATGAAGAGGTTCTATGAATGTCACTGCTAAGATACTTGAAGTGAACATAGTTGACATTGTGTATCTAAATTTCAGGAATACTTGCCACTGTGTAAATCATCTGTAATAGCTGAGAAAGCTAAATGCATGGTGGGTGAGGTCTGGCAATGACTATACTGTTGGGTACAGGAAACAACTGTCAAGGGCTGATCTTGTTTAATAGATGCGTGAAATCTTTTCCGGCTGGAAAACATGATCAGTTTATTCACTGATTACACCAACACTGGAATGATTGTTACTGACTGGTTAGGCTTCAACAATGACTTCAGTGAAACTATATCAGAAATGCAAAGTACAGATGTAATATCCACCAATCTCTCAAAAGTACTTGAATTAAAGAGATTCTTGAAAGGTTACTTAGATAGTACGGTGAGTATAGAGCCTGTGCCCAATGCTAGTGTGAATGTCATTGAATACAACACTGCACTCCTTTGGATTCAGAA